>NW_026555045.1:0-52315 GCF_021234165.1 Pteronotus mesoamericanus
AGTGTTCCATAAATAACCTTGAACATAGAACAATTTGTATTTTGTTGATATATCTCTGAGGTGAAGTCTTATAAATTAGATTGTTGAAACAAAAGATACCTGGATATATATTTTGTTGGCTATTGTGAAGTTCCCTTGCATTGGAATTGTACTGTTTTGAAGTTCTACCAGCAGTATTCGAAATTACCTGTTCCTACACCCTGGATAATGTTGACAAATATTTTTCCAGTCCAATAAGTGAGGGATAATCTCTGTAGGTATTTTTCCCTTCATTGCTGTTTCTTTTCAAGATTTTCCTATTCATTTGTACTCATATGTTTTCCTAAATGAACTGTATAATCAACTTACCTAGCTTCAGAAAACAAGCTTATGCTATTAGAAGATCTTAATATATTTTTCTTTTTAGGAGTTAGTAATTTCATGTACTAATAAACATTTCCATACATATTTTGTGAACTATTTATTCATTTTTAATGTATTTTTTTATTGGCTGTTTGCTTCCTCTCAATTTTTAGTAGCAGTTTTAGAACATAAACAAATCTCAGTTTGTAAAATAATTTTTATTTTATATTGACATAAGATAATTGTATATGGTTTCATTTTTTATGTTTTATCTCTCATCCACTTAGAATTTATTCTAGTGTATAGTGTAAGAAATCCATCCAACTTTGTCTGTTCTCTATGGCTATTTGGTTTCCTTAATACCATTTTTTAAAGTCCATTTTTCCTCCCTGATTGGACATAGACTAAATTTCCACATGCATTCTTCTCTTAGGTTGCATTGTTTCTATCGATACACCAATACCACACTGTTACATAGGTTTTATAATAGATTTTAGAACTTGTACAGGTCACTCCCCTCATTGGTCTTCTTTTTCATGGTTTTCCTGTCTATGCTTGCATGTTTGTTTTCCCTATATGGTCATTATAATAAACCAGTCTAGCTCCAGAAAAATACATCTGATTTTCCTTGTGATTACATTAAACTTATCGATTTACTCAGAAAACAACGGACTCTTTATGATGGTGAGTTTTCTGATCAAGGGTGGTATGTCTTCCCATTTGTTCAAGTTTACTTTTGTGTCTTTCAGAATGATTTGTATTTTTTCTTATTTCTATTTTATTTCCTGTTAAATTTATGTCTAGGTATTTTATTTGTGCCATTTGTAATGGGATCTTCTTATTTTCTAGCTGGTTATTCTTCTAAATTTGAAAACTTTGATTTGTTAGTTTTATTACCTATTACTTTGTTAATATCTTCTGTTGTTTATAGTGGTTTTTCCATTCATTTTTTCCTTCTAATTTTATGTATAGTGCCTCTTTTGTCTATATTGACTCATACCTCTACCTCAATGTTAAATAATAATGAGATATTAAGCATCTTTTTTTGTTTCTGACTTAAGTGATAGAGTCTCTAGTTAGTGTTTTCTTCAGTAAGCAAATTGTGGGCTTTGGGGTTGACATTTGTATATCTGATTAGTTTTTTTAAATTAATTTATTTTTTTCAAATACATTTGTCTCTGCCTTCCCTGATTAGTTAACATAGTTTCTTACTATATTATTTGTGAGAAGTCGCTAAGCACAACACCAAATCCAATTCTGAAAAAATGTGACTGTTCTACAGGCCATGTGCTATTCAATATCTCATGTTAATAAGAATACCTATATGAAAGAGAACAGGTTGGAAAACAGGTATAAAGGGCACATGCTAAGTAATGTTATTACATTCACATTATATTTGATAGCCATTTGGCAATGGAGCTTACTGGACTATTACAGTTAGAATTCCTTTCTTTGGATCATGAAATAATACAACTTAATGACAAGGACTTTTAAGTGACTGTTAAGAGAAAAAAATTAAAATATGCAGAATGAGTTTAATTTGGCTGTAGTAGTTAACATTTTATTCATTATATATTTGCTACTTTTTCTCCAATTTTCAAAGCTTTCTACCATCATTTATTAGTATCAATTTTGCTTCAAGGGTAGTAGTTAAGCACACATTGCTCTGAAATCAGACTGTTTGGTAGATTCAAATTCTGGCACCACAGAAGTACTGGATAAACTTAGCTATTGTTATGTCATCTTGTTTTTATTGCAAGTCAGTTTCTTCGGTATATTTATTTTCTCATGAATGGCATTAAAATGTAACTGTTACTAAAAATAGAAAAACAGATGTGTTATCTATCAGAAGAGTTACTAATAAGAAACTGATTTTTTTTCAAATACATTTGTCTCTGCCTTCCCCCCACCACTTTACCTTGCCCCCTTCCTCAACTCTTTCCCTTTGGTTTTGTCCATGAGTCCTTGCTATATGTTCCTTTGCGTTTCTAGAAGGGGAAAGAAGGACTTTCCCCTTCTCTTCCTTTTCCCCCGCCCCCCTCCCTCCTTCCCTCTTGTCTCTATTGGTTTCTTTTCCTTTCAGTGTTGCTGGTCTTATTTTCCTTGCATCTTTGTATTGTTGGTTAGGTTCCACTTACAGGTGAGATCATATGGTTATTTGTCTTTCGCCCCTTGGCTTATTTCGCTTAGCATAATGCTCTCGAGTTCCATCCATGCTGTCGCGAAGTTTAGTAGTTCTTTTTTTCTTTCTGCTGCATAGTATTCCATTATGTAAATATACCATAATTTTTTGATCCAATCATCTACTGATGGGCATTTAGGTTTTTTTTTTTAAAGCATACAGAAGAAACATATCTAAAATAAATCTAAGAACAGAAGGTTAACAATAATGCATGGATCAATTTTACTGAATTCTCATGTAATATTAATATAAAATATATTTGACTAAATCCTTTTCCAGCATTTCTACTTATTGAACAGCTACTATATGCTCAGTGCTGTACTAGGTACTGAAGTAACAAGAGTAAACAAAACAATAAAAACCCTTGTCTTCTTGGAGCTTACATTCTACTATGAATGTAGAAAAGAAATGGTAAAAAAGTATAATACTGCATATCATAATGATGGTATAAGCGCTACATGTCAAGAACAGTAAAGGGTCCAAGATTTTATCCTATGTACAAGCTAAGAAGTAAGCCTATTCCTGTCTTGTGTATGTTTGCAAATACTTGAAATTCCTTGCTCAGTGGTAGAAGATGTTACTCATAGCAGAATCCAGTAGCCAGAGGTTCATGTTCAACCAAACTCCCAAACCCCCTGAGTCCCACGAAGACTATGAAGGTGCGCTTAGATCCATGCCTGTATGTGCAGTGGGTTGCATTACAGGAGAAGAACACTATGGAGTCTTTTAAAGCAAGCAGAAGCAGCCTGCTCTGACAACCTTGAGAAATGGGCCAGGTAAACAACAGTCAAGTCCTGGAAATTTTGCTATATCCAGCAAGAACGTGCAGAGATGCCCAGGGCTCATGGCAGACTACCCTTCCTAATATTATGAGAAAAATTAAGCAGGGAATGAAGATAATGACTATTTAAACACTGTTCAATTTTCATTATGAATATCGAAATGCTGTTCTAAATTGAAATAAAATTACCTTCTATTTTACTTTGAATATTTTACTTTTACTTTTTATGTTTAATCTTTTGAAAAAGTGTTGATTACGGTACAAAAATGAATGTGTTCCCTTGAATTTGAGCTTTCAAACCACAAGGCATTTATTTATAACAACTTTTAACCATAACCTTAAACTATTATTTAAAGATTGTTTTTTAGCTAATCAATCATACATTAGTTAGTAGTGCCCTTGGCTCAGTTAGATTTATAGGGCTACAATGTAAATTGCCCTTGTACTAACACTTGTTATGTAAAAGAAGGCATTTCTTATGTATAGCATATTCACTTCCATGTAGCAAGGACGTTGTGTAATTCAGTAGAGAAAACAATGTTTACAGCTCAACTTTTAAAATCTAAACCAAGTATTTTTGAGCCCACAATGAAATATGTTAGTTGTATTACCTTTGGCAGGCCAAAATTTATCTCTTACATTGAGTATTATAATAAATAAATTCACCCTTGGATTGGGCACTGGCCTGTGAGCCTAAAGGTTGCTGGTTCGATTCCCAGTCAGGGCACATGGCTGGGTTGGGGGTGTGTCCCCAGTTGGGGGTATGCAAGTGGCAATCAATTGATGTATCTCTTCACATCAATGTTTCTCTCCCATTCTTTCTCTCTCTCTATCCCCTCTAAAAATAAATAAATATTTTTAAATAAAAAGTAAATTCAATAAAATATTTTATATTTCAAACTTGTCCATAATATTAGGAAAGTGTGTTGCTAATTTGCATTTTTATAAAGCACTAGGAAGTGAAGAGTCCTATATTAAGAGTGATTTTATTTTCTTAGTGATTGGTGAACTCAGTATATTGATAAAAGCTGATTCATAGGAGGCCACTGTCATAAATCCAATCTTTACAAATGGAAGAAAACTTATGACGTAATGAACTATTATGTCATCACCTCCCAAACCACAATCCTGGCTAAGTGACTCGAAATTACAAGCTCATGGTGTAAAAAGAATTAATAAAAATAATGAGAATCAAAGCTAATAACTAATGTCATCCTGTTTTTTCAATAATATTTATTCAGTACTATATGCTTAAATATTTCATTATCATTGTTACATATCACCTTCAGAATAATATTAGTAAATAAATACTATCAGCCCTGGCTGGTGTGGTTCAGTGGATTGAGTACTGGCCTCTGAAATGAAAGGTTGCTGGTTCGATTCTCAGTCAGGGCACATGCCTGGGTTGTGGGCCAGGTCCCCATTTGGGGGCATGTGAGAGGTAACCAATTGATGTCTTTCTTTCTCACATCAATGTTTCTCTCTGTCTCCATCTCCCTTCCTTCTCCTTTCTTTAAAAATAAAATCTTTTAACAATTTTTAAATAAAAATTCTATTATAATTCTGTGTTTTTACAAATAAACAACAATAAATTTGTTAAATACAGATTTAAATCAATGGTTATAAATTTAGAAACCTTAATGTCTTTTTTTTCAGTGCTAGGAGATTTCTGATTCACATGAATTAAAATGTGGGAGCATTTTCTCAATCTGTTGAGATACTGCTTCCGAGCAACTATCATTATGTAACAGAAAGCTCTCTGAGTTCTATTGCCTGCTGCTGATTAAAAACAGCTCTGAATACCAATGTCAGAGTCTGGTGAAAAGAAATGAACTATTTATTTAAAAGTTATACAGGTTAAAATAATGGCAGAATTTTGCAATTAAATCCCACTCTCTAAAAAAAAAAAAACACCCATAAATACACATAGTCCTGCCTCTCTTTTGTTAAATCAAGCTAGTTTCAGAATATGCCAAACAGATACCATCTCTTAGGGGGGGAAAAAGAAATCTGCAGCTTAACATTTCCGTAGCTAGGCCCCTCAAGAATCCCCCATTAACCAGGGCTTGGCTGGACAGGTCCTGTAATCCCATCAGCTGTGTTGCTGCATTCTCCAGCCCTCAATCCAAAACCACGTGGCACCTCCTGATGGCAGGCAGGTGGGGGTCCTTCTACACCCTTTCAACCTGCATGGCCAAGAGGTCCAAATGGCCATATGCTTATTTTAAATATTCAACCCAAACTCCCATTTCCCATGGAGCTTTCTGCTTCTCTTGCAGGTGCAGTAAGCTTTCCCATCCCCCTAGCCAGGTTAGTGGGGGGCTTCCTCGTTTTAGGGACCTCTAGCTCAGCACCTTGTTTCAGTTCTCCCCTTTTCAGGTTTAGACCTTTTACATTCTTATAAAGGACAATGGGTGAAGGTCTCATCTCCTTGGAGGTACTTCATGCTGGACATGGCCACTGTCCTACCTACCCTTAGGTCCAGGGATCCCTAAATGAGTGTGGGGGGTTGTGGAGCAGAAGGTGGCTTTCACTCTGCTAATACTTGCAGAGTCCAGGTCCGTTGGCTGTTCCCAGGGAGCAGCATGCTCGACGTCCAAAGGCTGGCACTGCTGGACAGTTGGCAACCTTGTTGTATTCTGGAGGCAACAGATTTGGCAATGGGGTTAGAAGGTAAATTTAAAGTCATAACCACTAAATGTCAGAGGCAGGGACCAATTCTTCCATGTCCCACATTAGGAAAAGAGTGACTTTTCTGGAGGAAGGTGTGCAAGGTGTGTCACACGTGTCCAAAGCCCTTTTGCCCATTATAGTTAGCTTGGGCGGAGGGGAATATTTTTTGATTTTCCCCCCTTTCAGATTTCTGGGCCCTTTCTGTCCAAGCCATTAGGGAACCCAATCAGAAACCAATCTTACCTATAGGAGTTAAATTACCTATACTGTACTTTAATATGTACATGAGTTAAAAATTAGAGTCCTAAAAGATGATTTCATGGAGTGAACAATATTACCTTCTCCTCCTGTAGCTCATAAAGTATACAGCAAATATTCTATCTGTCCAAAATATAGCCCAGGAGAATCATTCTGCAGGGCCCAAGGACATTTCTAACTTCCTTTAGATCCAGATATGGTAATTGGATTTATCCAAATGCCACTACCTCAAGAATAAAAAAAAGTAATAGTTATGATTTTGTATAGGTTGAGGCATTCCCTTGTAGGAGAGCAACAGCTTTAATGGTAGGTAAATTACTTTTTTTAATTAATTCCGAAATTGGGGAATTCCTTCTGAGTTGGTGACTGAGGGACTCCTTTACTAGACAAATAATGCAATCCATTTGTAATATTTGGCCTATTCTACAGTATTTTCATTGTGCCGATCATCCCCAGTTCTCTGGGTTGGTAGAACATACAAAAGATACAATTAAAACACAACTAGGTAAATTTTCAGAAGTTTTTATCTCCCTTGGCCAAAAGCTGCCGTTATAGTTCTCCTCAGCCTGAAATCTATGGTAAACATAGCCTTTCTCCTTTTGGAATAGTCGCCAGTCACCCTATGAATCTAGATGACGGGACGTATGAATCAACTTTACTAAAAGGAGACATGCTGCATTATTATTAAGGGCTCATTAATCAACTTATAGGGACTAATAAATTGGCAACATTTCACAGTGCGCTCCTGAGAAACAAAGACTTCAGAGACCATGATTTACAATCAGGGGATTTTTGTCCATTGGAAAAGGCATTAAAGACTCTCCAGCATGGTTGGAAGGGACATTATCAGGGGCCTAATTGCAAAGGGACATTTGCCCTGTCTCTGACACTGACCTCCATCTACAGCAGAGATCAAGGACTTTTCAAGGATGAGAAGCTGCCAACCCCGAAGGCAGACAGCTATTCTAAGACATCAACAAGGCTTGTATGCCCACAGATTGATGCTATTGATTAAATATAATAGTATTGGTTTTATATTGTTATTATCTTCTTTATGGCTTCCTAATGGAAACAATATCTGTCTCCCCAGGTCCCTTCCTTTATTAGATATGAAAAATTTAACTTAGGTACCTGCTAATCTTTCCCACTTACTAGACGATAGTATTCTAATAATTAGTTATAATACTGAAGTTAATGTTTTGTTGGCCACACATTAGTCTTCTCCTATCAATATAAAAGATTTTTTCCTATCAGTATATCTACTATAAAAGACCCATTTTAAGCAAATCCCTCCAAGAATGCCTCCCTGATAATTCCCCTAGAAGAACCATATATGGACCCAATCTAGATGAGTATTGTATAGCTGTAAGAATGAATGATGAAAAGCTAAGAAAAATACCTGGATGTAATGGGAAAAGTCTTGAAGTGAATTGCCCTATCTGTCACAGTATTTTTTGGTCCTTGAACTCATCACCATGCTCTTGTGGCTGGATGTCCATGAAGCAAGAGAAAAAAAAATCAATGGGTCCCCATTTCAAATACTATTGCAATTACTTGGTTGGTAGGTATGTCTGTAAATACTCCACACTCTTTGTGTCCTGAATGATTGCGGGAAACCCTATGGAATACTCAAACTCTAGTTCCTTTTTGGGTCACCTCTACTTATTTAACTATGGCATGGGAAACTCAACCTTTTTTGGGTCCGTTCAGTATATCCCAACTGCTCCCTGGTCATAGCTACCGAATAGCAACAACATTCTTAGTGTATCTAACAACACTGGCCCTCTAAAAGAAATAAAAGGGAGATACTTGGAGGATTATGAGCTGGCCTTTGTATTCTGGGACAAGCTGAACTTGTAGTTAATGAAGAACATCATTCACTAGAAAAAGACTCCTTATATAAAATAGGTCATATAGAGGGAATGCTGTTTCACAAAGAAGGAAAAGTGCGGGAAACAGCATGGAAAGCCAATAAGGCTTTAGCTTAATGGATAGAACATACTCAACAGACTATAAAATTTCATGCACAAACCCAACAATGGAAACGTGCCTGTACCCTAACTCATTGTCTTTGCTAATGCAAATGGAATCTGAAGTAGCTCTGAAACAGTGACCAACTATAATGGGTGCAGATGCCCAGGCCAGACATTTATGGGACTCATATGGTACCCCTTGATTTTGGAAAACTTTGGATAGGAAATGTGATCTACAATATTGTGTCTTAGAAGCTCAGGCACCCTTGTTAGATCCTAAGCTCAAATTCTTAGTAGTTCCACTGGTTGGCATAGAGACCATCCTCAACAACATCAGAATACTTCCAATGAGAAGTAGATGAGTCATATTTAAAAATAATATACAATGGGAACCCATCTCACTATTTGTGAAAATTGAAAAGGTGAATGGTTATACCCCCAGTCTACATGGAATATTGATTTCACCCAATCCTGGCCTACTGTATCTACCCCAACAAATAACAACATATGGTACATGAGAAAGAGGCATTTTTTAGGGGAAGGGTGATGTTATGGGTGAAACTCCCAGAAACTCGGTTCTTCTTGCCAACTCAGTAAAGAATTACAGGTCAGCAAGCCTATTAGCATGCAAGCAAAGTTTATGAATGCTAAGTTCTAATAGGAAAACAAAAGCAGGGTGGCCTAGAGGGTGGGCGGCCAGCTCCTGGGTAGCCAGAGGCCAGGTGGCTAGAAGCTGAGTGGCCAAAAGAGAGTGGCCAGAGGCTGGCTGTCCAGGATACCCCCACCCCAACCCCATGTGGCAAAAATATTCAAGAAGCCAAGAGATCAACCTCTTTGTTCTGAGGACTTACATAGTTAGTGTAATGGGAGTGATGGAGTTTATACTGACTGACAGGTAAAGGTGGTGCCAGCTTCCCCCTGGGGAGACTTAACTACCTAGACATGGGTATGTATAGGAGTCTGTTGGCCCAAATCCTTATCTTGCTCCAGGCCCTATTTATTCATTTTGTATATGTGATGGGAGGCAGACAGTTAACCACAGTTGTTTTATGGTTTTTTTCCCCTTGGGCACTGTAGTACCCCTCTCCTTCCCCCTTACAGGCCTTGGGATGAATACACAGTCTCAAGGTTTTCCTTTTCCCATCTAGTGAAGATGATACACATAGTCTTTCAAGGGCTCCCTTTCCTTGCACTACCTTGTTGTTTGGAACGCCTTATCGGACCAGACTCAGGAGTACTGGGGGTCAACGTGTGAGCTTTTGCTTTTAGCCTCCTGTATTAAGTTCTTTGTTAGATTGCAATGGCGAGGGCCCTGCCTTTATTTCCCCTCTGACTGCTCATTCCACTATAATAGTTAGGGGATTCTTCTGTTATACTAAGTGAGTTTTATTGTAATAACACCAACTTTATGTTAAATATTACTGGAATATGATATAATACTGAAATTATAGGTAGAAATAACTTTGCCTGAAGTTAATAAAACCTATGATAATGTTGATACTGAAAATTCAAAATATTGGGAAATTGAACTTAATCCTCCCCATGAAATCATTTCTATGGAAACTACCTGGCCATAAGAAAAATTAGAGCTTCTGGATAATGAAATAGTAGGAAGTCTTAATTCATCTGGCCAAACATATCATAAAATACAAATGACAGTGGACAAAGGAGGAAAACATATTATTAGGTTAATTAAAATTGTGACAATACATGTAAAGGGTTTTTGGTTGCTGGGATGATTGTTCCCCTCAGATAACAATGGAATTTATTCTATACATATTTTCCTATGTAGAAGGCAATCAGCACATTGGTTGTTAAGTAAATACATTGTTGTCCAGGTATGTAAGAAGTGCTCACCCAGACAATTCTTGTCTGGTATTAGATGTTTTCTGCTCCTAACTGGTGTTACTGGTTTAATACGATTACTCCTGTTCTTAATGTGTAAATGTCATACTAGATGCAGCAAAACAAAACTTAAGACGAGCAACTAAAAGACTCACATCATGGTAGCTCAAAAATTAGAAATGATCCAGAATATTTTTTAACAAGGACATATAAGATCTGACTGCCTCCCATTCACCTGCCTTGAGTAATAACAATTCAACCTTAAATCCCATCTAAAGTTATGGTCTTGCCCCATTCCCAGCCATGCACCCTGTTCAACAAGACAAATGATGACTCTGAGACTTCCTAGGAATGAACCTTCCTAACAACATGGGACCTGATTATCCAACCAAAACGCTGGTCATCATTGTATTCTTTGGATTGATTTATGACCAAAAAGGGGATGTGTGGAGAAAAGGGAACACATATTAACCTGAGAAACTCAGGAAGCTGCAAGGTAGACTTACAAACTCAAGAGACCAAAAATAACCGCAAAGGATGGTCTAAAAATTAAAACGTATTAACTAAAAGCAGTTCATGGTGGCTGGTCATGTCCTAGGCCAGTATTTTTCCCTAGCAAAGGTCAATCTTTACCTTAATGGAGCCTATCTTTTGCCTTTTTGCATCTACAATAACATACCCTTGGAATGTCAAGGTAACTTCCCTTTTTCCCAAACCCCTTGGGCACAAGCTGAGGCCACGAATTCCCTCATTATTATTGTTATCATGTTAATTGTTCACTGTTAACTATCCCTTATCCACCTATGTAAAAGAAATATGTGTCTATCATTTTACTTTTATCCAGTCCTAGGGGTTTCCCTGCTTTGCTTTCTTCTGCCTCCCTAATCTATCACCAACGGACTTGATGTAACCCCTTTATGGCTCCACCTTTGATTCTAATGTATAAAACAAGGAGTTAAACTGCCATTCTCTGGAGCATTTCTCAATTTGTTGAGATATTGCTTCCCAGCAATTATAATTGATTTGTCTCAAATAAACTCACCAAAAATTCTCAAAAAATTAAAAATTAAAAAAATGTAATGGGCTGACTTGTTTAATTTTACATCTTAGACATTTAAAGTCAGAATGCAAATGAGGGAGTATGAACAGATGCCAGAGAAGAGTTACACTCTTTCTAATTAATAATTTGTATATTTTGCAAAATTGTCAAGGTGAGCACTTTTTACATACCTGGACAACAATGTATTTACTTAACGACCAATGTGCTGATTGCATCCACACAGGAAAATATGTATAGAATAAATTCCATTGTTATCTGCTAGCTACTCACTGGTGTAAAATACTGCATGTATTTAAAATGACCCAAAACACTATGGCCTTTATGACCACTGAATAACACCGTGAATTTCTGTGGAAATCTGATAAGCACAGCTGTGGTCTGAATACTCCTTTAGGTCACATGCTCCAGATTACTATACTAATGTAACAGGGCACAGCCAGGGCTCCTTCCCCAAAGAGTATTTTTAACAGGGTCCAGAAATTGGGGTTCCAAGAAAAATATATTCTCCCCACCCCAAGGCAGGCCACCGTGGGGAATTGGAGACCTGGAGCAGGACCGTTGAGAGTCATTTTGCATGTCAATAACAGCTGTATAGTGTCATTCCTTATATGCAAAGAGGGTTATTTTGCATATCACCAAGGCTAATCAGGAAGATTTGAAAGACTTAATGCAGAATGTAACTGGGAGAGGAAGGAGGAGAGGCAGGAACCTGTGGGAGAGACAAAGGGACTCAGACTCTGGGAACAACGTGAAGACCGCACGAGAAGAAAGAAGGGAGAAAGGACTCTTGCTAGTGGGCCTTAGAAGGTGCCACATGGTTATGGATTAAGAGCTGGAGATCGCGGTGACGCAGCATGGTGCTGAGAACCGCGAGAGGCCTGCCTAGCCGAGCCCCGGACTTCTGTTCTTTTTCTTCTGAAGGACGGTACCCCTGGCAGGCCTGACTGGCCTAACTGGGCAACGGGGGGAAGGCAGGACTGTGTGTGTTGGTGGATGTTTCAAAGGGATTTAAGATTTAAGAGTGACATTTAGCCATTAATCAAATCTGTATAACTGTTGAATAAATAGTTCCTTTCCTTTTTTTCTTTTATAATTTATTTTCTTTTTTAAATTTTTATTTTTTTATTTATAAATCATATTTATTCTATTACAGTTGTCTCAATTTTTAACCCTTTAACCCCTTCCACCCATCCCACCCCACCCCCCCACTCCCACAGTCAATTCCCACTCTGGGTCCATGGGTCATTCGTTCATGTTCTTTGTCTAGTCCCTTCCCTTTCTTTCCACCATTGTCCTCTTTCCTCATCCCTTCTGGTCACTTTCAGTCTGCTCCATGTTTCTGTGCCTGGTTTATTTTGTTTGTTAGTATATCTTGTTGAATAGAATCCACTTATAGGTGAGATCATACGGTATTTGTGTTCCATCAACTGGCTTATTTCACTTAGCTTAATATTCTACAGTGCCATCCATGTTGTTGCAAAAGGTAGGAGTTCCATCTCTCTTTCTTTCTTAAATGCAGATTGATTTTATTTATTGTTTTAGATGTCAAAGTTAATTATAAAATATTTTAAAAATTTAAAACCATTATAAATTATAAGTCTCAGCAATTAAACCACCATGACAGCACAGAAATAATCAAGTTGATCAATGAAATATAATGAACATTCTAGAGACAAACATATATATCTAACAGCATAATATATGATTAAGTTGATATTTCAAATCAAGGGGTAAACTAAGGCTTATTCAACAAATAAGGTGCATGGACCACTACTACTTGAAATAAAACAAATATAGAGCCCTATTTCACATATTATACAAGAAATATTCAGATGACTTAAAAATCAATATGTAGAATCTAAGGAATTTTAGAAGAAAATAGAACTAATATTTTTCATGACCTGAAGTAAAATATTCAACCCCAGAAGCTATAAATATTGACATATGACTATATTAAACATTTAACTATATAGTAATATACATATACAAAAGTTAAAGGACAAGGAATAGAATAGAAAAGTATTTGCAACACATCTAAAACATGGTTAATAGTTTTTTTTAAGGAAAAAAGTTCTACAAACCTTTAATCAATAAATGGATAAAGAATACCAAAAAGTCACTTAAAGCTTTTTAAAAAAATAGAATTGGCAAGAAATATACTAAAACAGGTTTAGTTTCAACAAATAGTAAAGGAACAATGAAAATAACATCATCACACTCAGACTAATGAGTAATAAAAATATTGGTAATATCTAGTATCGACAACTGTGACAGGTATTGATAGAAACTTTCTTCATCTTAAAGCAGTTCCTTTTGCATATTTTGCAATGCTGGTTTGGTGAAGGTGTATTCTTTTAGCCTTCTTTTGTCTGGGAAACTCCTTATTTTGCCTTCCATTTTAGTTGAGAGCCTTGCTGGGTAGAGCAGTCTTGGTTGCAGGCCTTTGCTTTTCATGACTTGGAATATTTCTTGCCAGTCCCTTCTGGCTTACAGGGTTTCTGTTGAGCAGTCAGTTGCTAACCGTATTGAGGCTCCCTTATATGTTATTACCTCTTTCTCCCTTGCTTGCTTTAAGATTCTCTGTCTTTGATATTTGCCATTTTAATGATGTGTCTTGGATTGGGCCTCATTGGGTTCCTCTTGAATGGAACCCTCTGTGCTTCCTGGACTTGTGTGACTTTTTCTCTCCTCCAATGAGGGAAGTTTTCCATCATTACTTTTTCAAACAGGTTCTCTATCCCTTCCTCATCCTCTTCTCCTTCTGGTATCCGTATTATACGGATATTATTATGTTTCAGGTTGTCCTGCCTCTTCATTCCCTCAATGCCTCTTCATTCTTTTTGAGTCTTTTTTCATTTTCTTGCTCTTTCTGGGAGCTTTTTTCTCTCTTATCCTCCAGGTGGTTGATTCAGTCCTCAGCTTCATCAAGACTGCTTTTGATTCCTTCTACTGTGTTCTTCAGTTCAGAAATTGTATTCTTCATTTCCTCTTGTCTCTTATTGATAGTTTCTATGTCCTTTTTCATGTTGATATAATTTGCAGTAAGTTCCTCGTGGTTTCCCTGTAGTTTTTGGTAATTCTCTCTGAGCTCACTGAGCTTCCTTAGAACTGTTGTTTGGAACTCAGTGTCTGATAGTTTACTTGCCTCTGTTTCATTTAGTTCTCTTTCTGGGGATTGCTCCTTTTGCTTCAAATGGGGCATATTTCTTTGTCTTCCCATTATTTGTGAGACTCTTCTCTTTTGCTTCTCATTCTTAAGTTGATCGGCCTTGTCTCCTGACTTTGTGGTGTGAACTTCTATGGTTCGAGACAACTGTTTTTTTCTTTCTGGATCAGCCTCTGGTGATGTCAGATGTTATCCCTGTCTGACCTTACACAGCTTGTTCGAAACTTCCAGGAATCTACTGTCTGTGGCTGTCTCCTTAAGCTGTTAATCTAGTCATTCAGCGGGCTGCCTTAGACTTCTCAGGGCAGGGCGGAGTCCCTCCTGGGGGTGGGGTTGTGTTTACTCAGGCTGCTGCTGTATGGGGGAGCAGTCCGCACTGGGATCCCACCAGCTACTCTCTTCATTCTGTCCCCAAAGCCTCTATCCCTAGTCTCTCCTCAAGTGTCGCTGGGTGACTCTGTGCCCTCTTTAGCCAAGGATCTACTGTCTGTGGCTGCCACTCTGCACTGAGCAGGCAGCTTAGACAGCCCAGGGTGGGGTGGAATCCCGCCTGGGGGCGGGGCTATTGGGTCCTTGGACACTGGCGCCCCCGAGGGGGAGTGGTCTCTGCCTGAGTACAACCGCTGCGGCCGCAAGAGGGATGAGTCTGCACCGAGATCCCACCGGCTACTCTCAATTCTCTCCCTAAAGCTCCTTCCTCAGTCTCTCCTCAGACATCTCTAGCCCACTCTGCTGCTGCCTTTGCCTGAGACCAGGGTAAGTGACCACAAATAAAAATTTATGTATTGGCCCTTTAAACAGTTCTTTGCGTCTCCAGCCGCCTGTCTCTGTCAGAGAGCAACCCTGCTGCTTTTCATAGCTGGCTGTTATCTGTGTATCTTTTGGGCTTTGGTGCTGTGGGCTAGAGATCCCCGCTTTTGGTTTAGACCCCTCTCTTCTCAGGTGGATCCAACTGACTGTTTCAATGTCCTTCTGGTTATGCTACCCGAGAGTGCCCTGCCCGCCTTCTCAGGTCTGTACCGCACTCCTTACCAGTTAGATTGCGCTAAAGCCGATTCTTCTGTCTCTGAGGTTACAAAGCTCCTCTCTCGCTATTGCTCAGTTGTTTGTTCCAGGTGATTTCTCCACAATTTAGTTGTAATTCCAGGTTGGTCCTGGGAGGAGGTCTGTGTGACTAACACTCACCCCTCCGCCATCTTGATTCTCCAAATAGTTCCTTTCCTTTTCACAAAACTGCCATTCAGAGCCATAATTCCAAGGGTGGTGGGCAAGGACCTACAACTGAGGGACCCTGGGGAAGGGAGGGGTCGTTATTTCGGTAATAGCACCTGGGCAATTCCCCCATGGGTCCATTTGTTTGGTAACACTAATGCATGTGGTCTGCCATGGGAGAGATGCAATGTTACAGTGTGATGCTGACTTGCTGTATCCTTCCCCTGGACTCCACACAGGACTAAAGATCCTGACAATAATAAGCTTTAAGAAATCAGCAACTATTGTATTTGAAAAGCTTGCTCTCTTTGACACCCTAATGTTTGAGTATGTCTTCACTAAAGTCTTTCACAATTGGTGGTAAGAAATTATCTTAATTGATGGTTCTTGGTATAATAAAATACTTAGTGCTCAGACACAAGGCTGGAAATTGCTCCTACAATGGGTAGGTTTTCCTTTGTAGTGTCATCATATGATGAATGCTTAGCTGTTTTCCTACATGGAAACTGTGAGACTGTGGTATGAGTTAACATTTTATTCAGGGAGGCTGACTCCCAACTATTCATAAGATCTTTTAATTATTAGTTTACCTTTAATGATCCATTACAATTTTCTAATATCAAGGAGTTTAGTATTATAAACCTTACTAGAAACCCAGTCATGAATTTGAGAAGTTGGAGATTCAGTACTGTTGATATGAGGATTATTTCAAACCAAACATTTGAAATTCAGCAGATGCACAAAGAAGCTTTTTTGTAGCCTCCCTTATCTGATTAGAAACTTCTGATACTGAGAGTGCCATGAACTCCCTATACAAAAGTTTTTCCTGTCGGGGAAAAACAAGACCACTTATACCTACTTAAACATTATTACAAACTATCTTATCTCCCCATTTGTTCCCCTAACAAATTTGTTCATTTGTCTTTTTAGAAGAAATCCATTCATTCTTCCAATAAATTTTTTTTTCTCTCTGCTCCCTTTTCTCTTTTAGTTAGGTATATAAACCTTTCTACTTGCTAAGCAAGCCAATCCTTTTATGAGTTCCCATATGCATATGGATAAACTTAGTCTTTTCTCCTGTTATTTTGTCTATGGTCAGTTAATTCCCATGCCCCCAACCACAGAATCTGAATTTTTAAAGGAAAAGATTTAATCCTGATAGTGTTCTCACACCAAGTGTGAGATTAAATGCTTCCTTTATTCTTACTATTTTATTATTGAATGAAAGTAATGATTCTCAATCCTGAAAATAAAAATGAAAATATTCAAAATTCATTAGTGAATTATACAGGTGTTTTCATCAAATTATATTAAAGTGATTTCATAAATTTATGATTTGCTTACTTCTCTATTGGTAGTTCACATGACCATAAGTGAACTATGTCAAGACACTGTATTTACAGGGTAAGGAGTTTCATTTTTAAACCTGAAATTTAACTATTTTGTACATGAAAATGAAACTGGAAAAGTCAGCATTCATGCTACCCTGTCACTATCAGAACCAAAAACTAGAGACAAGGATTGGTTCTTTATGGGTACTTCATTCAGATGCACAGGAATCTGAGAAGATGGTGGGTAATGTACACTAAAAGACTCTTAACATTTCATCTCAAGCCAGCCTTTTTTATAAGAAGAAAAGTGTAGGTATGTTAAGTAGAAGTTGAGAAGGATGAGGGGTGGAGGGGGTCCATAGTGTTAGGGTGGTTGGTGACACAGGCTATGAAAGAATTCACAAAGACAAGAAACTGTAGAAAACAAAGATTTTATTCAATCTCCAAGAAAGGAGAAGGGCATGGTGACTAGAGAGATACACCAGCATTGAGGGGTAGGGGCTTTGAGCTTTTATTGGATTATAATTGGATTGAAAAAGGGAGGGTTGCTGTTGTATGCCCCCTGAGCTGTTGGGGTGTTGTAACACGAGGCTGCAGCCTGTTCCAATGTTATCTTCTGCCTGTGGCTGTAGGGAGCAGTAAGTCACATTCTGTTCTTGATTTCCAGTAATTTTCAGTTGTGGGGCCATAAGCACAGAAGAGTAAAATGGTAGTCATGTTTAACAAGGTCATATGCCTTCTCAGTAAATGGTGCCACAATAGCAAATGGCACTGATTTTATCTTTTTTTATAAGTTTTTTTAAAATTTTTAAGTATATTTTATTGATTATGTTATTACCATTGTCCCATTTTTTCTCTCCTTTATTCCCATCTACCCGGTACCCTTATTCCCTCCAGCATTGTCCCCTTAGTTCATGTCCATGGGTTGTACATATAAGTTCTTTAGCTTCTCCATTTCCTACACTATTCTTTACCTCCCCTGTCTATTTTGTACCTTCCAATTGTGCTTCTTATTCCCTCTACCTTTTCCTCCATTCTCTCCTCCTCCCCACTGATAACCCTCCATGTGATCTCCATTTCTGTGATTCTGCTCCTGTTCTAATCATTTGCTTAGTTTGTTTTTGTTTTTTTAGGTTCAGTTGTTGATAGTTGTGACTTTGTTGTCATTTTACTGTTCATAGATTTAATCTTCTTTTTCTTAGATAAGTTTCTTTAACATTTCATATAATAAAGACTTGGTGATGATGAACTCCTTTAACTTTATCTTATCTGAGAAGTATTTTATCTTCCTTTCCATTCTAAATGATAGCTTTGCTGGACAGAGTAATATTGGATGTAAGTCATTACTTTTCATGACTTTCAATACTTCTTTCTAGTCCTTTCTTGCCTGCAAGGTTGCTTTTGAGAAATTTGCTGATAGTCTTATGGGAATTCCTTTGTAGGTACTCTCTCCTTTTCTCTTGCTGCTTTTAAGATTCTCTCTTTATCTTTAATCTTTGGCAATTTAATTATGATGTGTCCTGGTGTGCCCCATTGGGTCCAACTTGTTTGGGACTCTCTGAGCTTCCTGGACTTTATGTCTATTTCCTTCACCAGATTGGGGAAGTGTTCCTTCATTATTTTTTCAAATAAGTTTTCAATTTCTTGCTCCTCTTCTTCTCCTTCTGGCACACCTGATTCAGATGTTGGAATGTTTAAAGTTGTCCCAGAGGTTCCTGAGCCTCTCCTCATATTTTGAATTCTTGCTTCTTTAGTCTGTTCCAGTTGAATGCTTATTTCTTCCTTTTGTCCCAAACTGTTGATTTGAGTCCAGGTTTCCTTCCCTTCACTGTTGTTTCCCTGTATATTTTGTTTTATTTCACTTTCTGTAGCCTTCACTTCTTCCTTTATTCTACAGCTGATACAATCATTTCTGTGAGCATCCTGATTACCAGTGTTTTGAACTCTGCATTTGAAAGGTTGGCTATTTCTTCATCACTTAGTTCTTTTTCTGGGGTTTTGATGTGTTCTTTCATTTGGGCCATATTTCTTTGTCTTAGCACATCTGTTACATGTAAGGGGAGGAGCCTTAGGTATTTGCCAGCGTAACCTGCTTCACCATGTTGTGGCTCTGTATGTGGGGGAGGGGTCAGAGAAGGAAAAACATCACTTGCTCGGCTCTTGCCCCTTTCAGTCACTTCCCCGCTTCCTACATGTGACTGACACCCTTCCAGGTACTGCCCTGGTGCTGATTCCCGGATGAGTGGGCTTATGTAGGTTCTAGGACCCGGTGGCCCCCACAAGTGGATTCTCCTGAGAGACTGGCAGTTTCTTCTGCCACTGTGACCCCTACAGATTTTTACAGCCAGAGGTTCTGAGGCTTTATTTTCCCCCCACTGGAACCCTGGGTTTGGCGGTGTGTCTCCCTTGCCAGTTGTTCCTTACCATTTATCCACATGCAAATGTGGGACTATATGGGCCACCAGCCACTGTCTCACCCACCCTGTCTGCCAGGTGTCGGCTTGCCATGCAACCTCTCCACCATGGCTGTCCATCTCCACCCCTCCTACCAGCCTGGATGAATGTTTCTTCTTTAACTCCTTGGTTGTTGGACTTCCATACTTTCGATTGTCTGGTAGTCTGGTTGTTTTTTGTTTTTAAATTGGTTGTTATCATTCTTTTGGTTGTGTAGGGAGGTAAAGTGTACCTACACCTCCATCTTGGCCAGAGATATGTTATTTGATTTTATCTTTTCATTCCCCCTCTGGTTTTAAAATGGATTTATTCTTAATGACCTTGCCCGGTTGTGGTTTTGGGGAGCAGAGACAAAGGTTTCTTCTTCTGTAACTACTTCAGGCTAGCTAGGGACGTAGAGCCGTCCCTGCCGGTGGGTCTGGGTATGGGTTGTTAAGGAGAAGAGGGTGGAATTGGACAGATCAAAAAGTGAGAGCTGTGGCTGGAGGCCGTTTGTGGAGGAAATCTCCCAGAGCCTGGACACTCCATTGAATGAAGGATATGAGATATTTGAGGAGGCATCACCTAAAAACAAGAATAAAGAAAAAGACTGCTATATGCCCTAGGAAGGGACTTAGCCAGGAAAACCAGGGCCAGACATTGGCCTTAAAATTTCAGAAAGGGGGAGGCAGAGTTGTAGGCGAATTCTAGATGGCTGACACTGCAGTAGCAGTTCTCAATATAAAGGAATTTAAAAAATGAAATTTTAGCTTAGAAGAAAATTTGAAGAAACTAGGATTCAATCAGTTTGTGGGTGGCAATTGGACATTGTGATTTCCACTGAAAAACAATTTCCCTTCCTAAAATCACCCTCATTTTATTGAAGAGACTGCATATAAGTCCAGTTTCAAGTTGGCCTGATTATTTGTATGAACACAGGAATAGTAATTGATCATATAGGCTCTTTTAAATCTGCTTTGCTGGATTTTTACAAGGAACCTTCAGATTGAGCTTTAGCCTCTCAGGGCAAAGAAGGCAAGCCACACAGTTGCCATCTGGCTTTGTCTGCAATATCTATAGGTTTGGGTGGAGTCCAAAAGTTCTTGATGTCCCTGAAATGTTTTTACGTTCCTTCCTTGCCATCTTTCAGGAAAGTACCCTTCGTTCCTTACCTGGGAAGATTGCCATGAACCGAGTGACAAAGCAAGGTACCAGGACATTTTTCCAAGGGGCTCTTGTTGGCTTCAAAAGTCAGTCTTAATTCCTTAAACAGGTGTGTCTAACCTGAGGCTTGCAAGGCTGCATGAAGCCCAGGATGGCTATGAATGCGGCCCAACACAAAATTGCAAATTTACTTAAGAACTTTTCTTTTGCTCATCAGTTTTCATTAGTGTTTGTGTATTCAATATGTGGCCGAAGACAACTATTTTTCTTCCAGTGTGGCCCAGAGACACGAAAAGTTGGGATACCCCTGCAAGGTTTTTAGTGACATCCAGAGTCCAGGCATGACTCTTTCAGTCATGACATTCCAGACAAAGACTTGGTTAATAAAATCAAATTTGGAAACTGGTGCTATTGTAAACAGAATAGATTCTTATTGGATTTGTGCAAACAAACATATTGCCATGAAAATAATACTCATTAAGAGTTGCTGAATTCTGGAAGGATTAGATAGGGAGAAAAATAGAATTGTTTCAGTATTGTTTATGAAGATAATACTTACAAATTGTTCTAGAGAAAAATCAAATTTTCTTATATCTGGAAAACAAAGATTTAAAATTAGCAATATTTTGAACAAAGTCATTCAGTCCTACATAACCAATTTTGTTTGCCTTGACTATTTGACAGTATTTCCATTAATCTAGTTATTCTAAGGGTTCTGTAAATCTTGATTTACTTCAAAGATATGACATACTTAGATTCCTGTAATTTAGAGTAAGTCAGAGTCCTTCGTGAACTTTTCCAAAGATACATTTACAAATGCATTAGAGTAAAACAGTGACTGTTTATAAATGACCAAATTTAAAAGAACATGGTTGTAGAATAAAATGCAATTGATAAAGAACTTTGCTTCTTTGTAAAACATATTTCAAGATAAAATTTCTTGATACATAATAATTATTATGAAATGACATAAAAGAACAATATAAAGCCCGTATTTTTAGATTTAACACACAATCTTAATACATATAAAAACCAAACAGTGTTCAAAGTTTTAAAATGCTATACAGGACCTATCAGAAGTGTGCATTGAGGATTGGGAATAATTCATAAATTCCCAATGTGTGGGATACAAATACCCAGAGTACCACTGCTTGATGTCCCCACAGAGAACCATCACTCTTGGTTTGTTCACTGTCATTGACAGGATACCTTGAGAGCTTCCTGTTTGAACTCAATTCTGAATATTTGCAAGTTCCTTCCTAAAGCAAGTTGAAATTTCTAGAAAATCTATTTTGATAAAAATATATGTATACAAATAAAATAGTTATTGTTATTCTGTTTGGCAAAGCTTCTCATGTAATTTCAAGCATATTAAATAGGCCTAATTAGTTCAAGAACTTCTGTAAGGAGAAAGAATAAATCCTTGAGGTATCACAGGGGCCCATTGGAATAACTCAAAGTCATTTCTCACTTCTTAAAATTTAAACTTTGGGAAAGTTGTCAAATGTACTTAACCAAAAGATTATAATATAACCTTTTTGTAAAACAGGACTGTTTTTGGTAATAACCCTAAAAGACATTAACCAAACTTAAAACCAGTTTTAACATCAAACATTTTGTCCAAAACATAAGATCCTGCTTAATTTATATAAGTACTTAATATCTTTAGGCCAATAAAATATTACAACCTAGTTATGCCATCCGGAGACAGAAAAAGCACCACATGTAACACACAGACAAATACATATCACATAAAGACCATATACATGAAGACTGAATACGTAAAGACCATACACATAATTTGAATTATTAATTTTTGTAGAAAAAACAAGACTTTTTAATTTGCTTTTGACAACTTTTAAGAAGACTGGAAAGGGGATGGAAAGTCCTAAATACCAAGCAAGAAGACCTGTTGAGACTCAGTGAAAGCTTCAAAGACTATTGATGAATGATGGAAAGAAAGTCTTGGGCCCAAGGAGTATAGCATCAGGGAAGAACCTGGGCGGGGCTACTTTGTCCCCCTGAAAGGTCAGAAACCTGGTGACAGAAGATACTTTCTGCAGATGGAGGGCTGGGAGTTGTAGTCCACACCAGCAGAGAAGGACAAAGAGATGGGTGTGTTTATCCTGTGTCTGAGTGTGACTTTACCAATGAGGAGAGCATCAGCCAGATATCCTGGGGATGGATTTAACCCACACAGACAGGGGACTCAATAGAAAGCCCATTTGAGAGAGCCACACTGGCAGAAAAAGAGAGAGCATGTTTGGGAGAGAAAGCCAGTTTGACCTGTGGATGTGTTTACCCCATGCTCTGAGGGTGACCTTACCAATAACCAGGACACCAGCTAGATGCCCTAAGAATGGATTTACCCCATCTACAGAGAGACAGATAAGTAGCAAGTCAAGAGTTAGAGGCCTCCCTGTAAGACAAGAAAAAGAAATAAAAGGCACCCAGATTGGAAAGAAGGAAGTAAAATTGTTACTGAATGATGGACCCATTGTAGGAGGAGCCACAGATGCTATTACTGGAACAACACCCTCCCCTTCCCCGGGGTTCCTTGGTTCTAGGTCCTTTGCCTGCCACCCTTAAAAATTATGGCTCTCAATGGCAGAGTTTGGTGAAAAGGAAAAGAACTATTTATTTAAAAGTTACATAAGTTTTGAGTAATGGCTAACTGTCACATTAAAATCTCAAAATCCCTTTGAAATACCCACCAACACACACAGTCCTGCCTTCCTGGCTTTGCCCAGTCAGGCCAGTCAGGGGTACCGTCCTTCAGAAAGAACAGGGACAGAAGTCCTGGGCTCGGCTAGGCAAGCCTTTAGCGGTTCCCAGCACCATCCGCTGTGTCGCCACGATCTCCAGCTCTTAATCCAAAACCATGTAGCACCTTCTCGTGGCCCATTAGCAACAGTCCTTTCTCCCCTTTCCTTCCCAAATGGTCTTCACATTGTTCCCCAGAGTCTGTGTCCCGTTCTGTCTCTCGCAGGCTCTATCCCCTTACCTTAGTAACATCCTGTTTCCTAAGCTTCATGGTCAAAAAGCCTCTAGCATGGATGCCACACCTGCAGATGGAGGACTGGGAGTTGTCCACACCAGCAGAGAAGGACAAAGAGATGGATGTGTTTATCCTGTGTCTGAGTGTGACTCGGACATGGGTCTGATCTGCAAAATGTATAAAGAACTCACACGAATCCACACCAGGAAGACAAACAATCCAATTTAAAAATGGGCAAAGATCCTGAACAGATACTTCTCCAGGGAGGATATATCACTTCACTCTGGTCAGAGTGGCCATCATTAACAAAACAAACAGCACGTGCTGGTGAGGGTGTGAGAAAAGGGAACCCTAGTGCACTGTTGGTGGGAATGCCAACTGGTGTAGCCACTGCAGAAAACAGTTTGTAATTTCCTCAAAAAACTAAAAATGGAACTGGCTTTTGACCTGTCATTTCTACTCCTGGGATTATACCCTAAGAATCCTGAAATACCAATTCGAAAGAACCTATGCACCCCTTTATTCATAGCAGCATTATTTACTATAGCCAAGTGCTGGAAACAACCTAAGTGCCCATCAGTAAATGAGTGGATCAAAAAACAGTGGTACATTTACACAATGGGATACTACACAGCAGAAAGAAAGAAGGAACTCCTACCTTTCATGACAGCATGGATGGAACTGGAGAGCATTATGCTAAGTGAAATAAGGCAGCCATTGAAAGAAAAATACCATATGATCTCACCTATAACAGGAACCTAATCAACAAAAGAAACAAATGAGCAAAAAAGAAGCAGACACATGGAAATAAAGAACAAACTGACAGTGACCAGAGGGGACGGGGGAGGGGGATAACGGGAAAGAAAGAGAAAGGTCAAGTCAAGGCATATGTACAAAGGACCCAAGGACAGGGACAATGGCGTGGGGATTGTCTTTGGGAGCAGGGGTTGGACAGGGTGGGGCAGGGGGGAAATTGGGATAACTGTAACTGAACAAGAATAAAAAAATACATAACAAAAAAAAGAACATGGTCTTAAGGGATTAGACTGCTGCTCAGCCGGAAAACAAATAATGGCGGGGGTGGGGGGGGTAGAGTGAGGCAAATTTGAATGAAAAGGCATAATTAGAAGAAAGAGGCCTAGAATCCTTGCTGAAGGTGAAAATCTAATCTCCCTGTCTTGAGAAGTAAACCTAAGGAGGGGATGGAGAGGGCCACAGTAAAGGTCAAGGTGGAGGACAGTATTACAGTTAAGAGGTCCGTTCATGGGCCAGACCTCCTGGTCACCCAGTTTGTATTGAAGCCAGGCTGTGTTACAATAGACAATCAATTGCTTGGGCTTGAGGTTAGTAAGTCCCAGAGCCTTCAAATTCCTAAGTAAGCATCCCAATGGGCAGTCCTTGGGTGGGATCGATTGAGTATTGCCCATGGTGAGAACTATGGAAAAAGGAAGGATATCTCAGGGACGAGAACAAACAATGTTGGGGGCGGTTTGAGAAGGGCATCCCCAACTCAAATGACCTGGAGATATGTGGCCAGTGCTGAGCATCATTGAGCCTCGGGGTAGACTGAACATGAGGACCTGCCTCAGAGCCAGGCATCATTGGGCCCTGAGGGCAGAGTGAACCATGAAGGTCTGTCTAGAGCCAGATGTCCCTGGGCCCCAAGAGCAGACCAAACGAGCAGGGAGATAGTTGGAGACGTCCCTCCCAGTTGAAACCCTGGGAAAGTGATAGACCCAGCACTGGGGTTTATGGCAATGAAATGAGGGGATAAGCTATCACTTTCAATAGAATGTTTTTGTCCTGAGATTCAGAGAGACTTACTGAACGCTGGCCATGAAGATGGGTGAGGAGGAGGCTGTCCGCAGAGTCTGGAGAGATGGAGAAGGATTAGAATCCTCTCTCCAAACTTAACAGAGACAGGGTAGGGGGTTAGCCCTGGTTGAGCTTCCACTGCCCACTGATCCCTAGTTGAAAGTCTCAGGAGGCCAGAGGAGAGGGAGAAATAGAGAATGTCCCCTTACGGGTCTCCAAAATGTTAAGAGTAGTCAGTGACACAAGCTGAAACAACTCACAAAGAGAAGAAACTGTAGGAAGTAAAGACTTTATTCACTCTCCAAGAAAGGAGAGGGGCATGGTGTGGAGAGATACACCAGTATTAAGGAGTGGGTGTTTTGAGCTTTTATTAGATTATAATCGGATTAAAAAAGAAGAGGTTGCTGTTGTGTGACCCCTGGGCTGCTGGGGCGTTGTAGCGCCAGGCTGCAGTTTGTTTCATTGTTATCTTCTGCCTGGCTATAAGGAGCAGTTAGTCATGTTCTGTTCTTGTTTTCCAGTAATTTGCAGTTCAGGGGACACAAGCTCAAAAAAGTAAAATGGTAGTCGAGTTTAACAAGGTCATAGGCCCACTCTGCGAATGGTGCCATGATAACAAATGGTGTTGACTTTATCCTTTCATATAGTACTTGCAGAAAAAGCTTATAAATAACTTTGATTAACTGTCTCCAGCCATGTATCTGTTTTTACAATGGGTAACGAGGCGACATGGAATCATTGCCCAGCTGGAGGCTGCTGCTGCAATCCCAGAGGAACGCATGGCCCAGCCTTGAGCCCCTACTTGCGGTGGGGAGCCCAGGGGCAGGGGTGCTGCCATCCCCTGAGCCCCCACCTGCCGCCCAACCTCACCTTGCTGACCGAAGCTGACTGAGGAGCTTACGAAAAACCCCGCCACTGCTTTCTCCCCCTACCCCGCAGATCATACACCCTCGCACTGGAAGATGGGGAACTGCCCCAAATCCCCTACTTTGAATGACATCTCCCTGCTTCATGAGTCTCGGTCCAACCAGGCTAGTTTTGGCAAGGAGACAGAGCTAGATCAGGAGCCTCTGCTGCCATATCAGGGGCAAGTGCCAGTTCCAGTCTATCACCCAACACCTAGCCAGGCTCGCCTAGCAACTCAGCTGACTGAAGAGGAACAGATTAGGATAGCTCAAAGAATAGGCCTTATACAATGTCTGCCTAAAGGAGTTTATGAGCCTGGAAGAGATGGATCAGAAAAAAAGATTCGAGAGTGTGTGATCTGTATGATGGACTTCGTTTATGCAGACCCAGTTCGATTTCTGCCGTGCATGCACATCTATCATCCGGACTGTATAGATGACTGGTTGATGAGGTCCTTCACATGCCCCTCCTGCATGGAGCCTGTTGATGCAGCACTGCTTTCATCCTATAAGACAAATTGAGCCAGGATCTCTCATCTGACTTCAAGAGAACCATCATTTTTGGTGGTTTTGATCTTTTATCATTGAGCCCAAAGAGCCAGGGATTAAGAATTAAGATCATGCACAAAAGTTTCCTAAAGATTTCTGAATGGCTGCAGATGTTGGGGAAAAGTATGTCATGTTTTAGAAACTTAGGGGGAAAAGTAGGATGGTATTTTTATGTAAAGCCTTGACCCAGTGTTTAAAAAAATTTAATTGTTTTTAGATCTTGTTATTGCTCCAATACATAGGAATTGTATAAAGTGTTACAGCAGCTGTATATGTTTAAATTGTGTGTGTTGAAGATTAGGAAAAATATAGTGATTGTTTTTCCTAAATGAAATAACTTTCTTCTCTCCTCCTCCCCGACCCAAATTCTTTTCTCAAATTGCTGGCATTTGGGTCAAGGTTTTATCAAAAGCTACATTTTACAACACTGGAACAAAAAAGGTAGTTTAAGCTTGTTTGCACAGTTCTTTTTTTTCCATTGGAAGTGGAATTCATTGCCTTAGGTCTTTTTTTAATAGTGTATTATTAACATCGGGGCTGGCTCTATGCTTGAAAACCAGTTTATTTATAAGCTGTTATGTGCTATATCTGTTTGCAGTTAGGAAATACGGAATTCAAAGTGATCTCCTAGCTTTTAAGCAAAGTGAAATGCACTATCTTTTTTCTATTAAAAAATGAGTTAATGTGTCAAGAAACAACTCTAATTAAGTGGGGTTTAATATTGCCCTTTCTTATGCATTTTATCAAATTATTTTGGTTAATATGGTGATAAAAACCAAGGCAAATTTTAAATATTAAGATTTTTGAGTCATTGAACTTGAATTATACCATGATGCTTATGTAAAAATGAAAGTGGCACCATGGTGAACTGAGAAAAGTTTCTCAGTTTTAACAATTTTGATTTATTCTTTCTTGTGACCTCCCTCCCTGTCTTGAATCATAGCAAAAAGGATACTGCATCTCTTATTATTGTAGTGCTGAGGTTATTGAAGTTTTAAAAACACATCTCAGTCTCTGCCTCTTGGAAAGTACTGCTAGTTGACTGACAAGTCTAGGAGGCAAGAAGAATTAAACATATTTCTCAAATTGCAACATGGATCAATCCTGGGCTTCCTCAAGGCAAAGCTTTATGAAGGGAGCATCTTAGAGGCTGACTGTGATATATTGATCCCTGCTGCCAGTGAGAAGCAGCTGAGCAAGCCCAATGCACCCAGAATTAAAGCCAAGATCATTGCTGAAGGTGCCAATGGACTGACAACTCCAGAAGCTGATAAGATTTTTCTGGAGAGGAACATTATGGTTATTCTAGATCTCTACCTGAATGCTAGAGGAGTGACGGTGTCTTACTTTGAGTGTCTGAAGAAACTAAATCATGTCAGCTATGGCCATTTGACCTTCAAATATGAAAGGGACTCTAACTACCACTTGCTCATGTCTGTTTAAGAGAGTATGGAAAGAAAATTTGGGAAGCATGGTGGAACTATCTTGGTTGTGCCCACAGCAGAATTCCAGGACAGGATGTCAGGGGCATCTGAGAAAGACATTGTACACTCTGATTTAGCTTACACCATGGTGCACTCAGCCTGGCAAATCATGTGCACAAGCACGAAGTATAACCTGGGATTGGACCTGAGAACAGCTGCCTACATCAATGCCATTGAGAAAGTCTTCAGGGTGTACAATGAAGCCGGTGTGACCTTCACATAGATGGATTGTAGCTGACTTCTCCACTGCCCTCTTCACCTCTTCATCTGTAGACTTATCACAAGTTTACGTGTAACCACAGAGATCTCTTTCTCTCTTTACTTATTAGATATTATATACCATTCTCAATAAGTCAATCCAAATCAGCCCCTTAAGAAAAAAGAAATTAACGTTAGAGAATCATGTACAAAGCTGCAAGTACATGCTGGAGAGACATTTGGGCATTTTGCCTTTAAATAAAAAGTCCCTCTATCTGGCTGCACTGCCTTGCTTCACAGCTGCTTCCCCACAGTCAGTGCTTTGGCTGGAAAGCACCTGTTGTCCAAGAGCAGTCAGCTGCATATTGGTTCAGCTCTGAACAAGTCTAAGATGTGCCGTAACTTTGACACGTTTAATAAGCAGATGTGTGGCATTTTCAGAAGGTAGCATGGTCCTCAAGTGAGTTATTGGCATTTTATATCAGCAAAAAAACAAACAAACCCTCAATTCTATAGGTTGCAGACAAAAATAAAAGCTGTTTCTCCATTCTTTTAGAATAAATTAAGTATATACTGTTGTAATAAAATTGCTTTTAATCACTTAATAAGCCTAACCTTGACCCAAGCAGTGAATGCCTATAAACCCAATGAATGAAAAAAGCTTTAATTTTATAACATAAAACAGTATCATTTATAGCTTATCAATAGTATATTGTCCAGCAAAACAAAAAGCCCAGTGGTGAATAAGGTATCTTCATATATAATCATTGAATATTAAATGATGGAGGCTATTTTTGTTAAGACTGTTGGAATTTACTAAACACAATTATGACATATAGTCCAAAGAATGCAGTAACCACTTCATCATGTTAATTAATTGTTCTCTTTTGAAAATCTTTGTTGATTGATTACATAGTAATTCAAATACAATGTCCCTGAAAAAAAAAAAAAACACTTGGGCTCCCTCTTTGGAGTCTAACTGGCAGCTCTGAGCATTGCCCGTAATGGCCCCACTCGTCCCAACTTTGTGTCTTCGTTTTTGGTCCTCATACAGTTTCATTAACAATGGCCTGAAAAGGACATGGGGCTGAGAGCTGTATTTTGCCAGGGCCTTTTGAGTAGTAGTGTCTCAATGAAGTGCTAGATATTATTTATGTAAGAATGAGCTTTTTTTTTTTCTTTAACAATAATACCCTTTCAGAAATTTCTAACTACTTTGTAATTGCATGGTTTACCTGGTGAAAAAGGCAGTTATTAAAAGTCTACTTTCTCAAAAAAAAAGAAATGTATTTCATGTTTTGCACTCAAATGCAGAATTTATATAACCACATGACTTCATAGTTGTGATCTGAAAAAAGAAGGAAATTCTCCTTTATCTTTTTCTTGCAGTTAATGTAAGAACACTGAATCTCTACACTTCTGAAGTGTTAGAGGTAGAGATGGACTAGTAAAGATGTAGTTGTAATGTTTTATCCCCTTAGCATGCATTTATTTTCCCTTATATACTCAAAGGTGACTTATTTGTTCAGCTCAGTGGTACTACAGCTAAAAAAAGAAAAGAAAAGAAATTCATCAGAAAAAGGAGAAGCAATTTCAACCTAAAAAATCAGAAATTTCTTTTTTTCTTAAAAAATGAGTATTTATAGAAGTTCTTATCACGTTTTGTCTTTGACACTTTTCTTTTTTTTAATTTATTTATTTTTTTCAAATACATTTGTCTCTGCCTACCCCCACCACTTTCCCTTGCCCCTTCCCTCCCTCCCTCCCTCAACTCTTTTCCCTTGGTTTTGTCCATGAGTCCTTGCTATATGTTTCTTGACTTTCCCCTTCCCTTCCTTTTCCCCCCGCCCCCCCCTTTCCCTCTTGTCTCTGTTGGTTTCTTTTCCTTTAGTGTTGCTGGTCTTATTTTCCTTGCATCTTTGTATGGTTGGTTAGGTTCCACTTATAGGTGAGATCATATGGTATTTGTCTTTCGCCCCCTGGCTTATTTTGCTTAGCATCATGCTCTCAAGTTCCATCCATGCTGTCACGAAGTATAGTTCTTTTTTACTTTCTGCTGTGTAGTATTCCATTGTGTAAATGTACCATGGTTTTTTGATCCAGTCATCTACTGATGGGCATTTAGGTTGCTTCCAACACTTGGCTATTGTAAATTGTGCTGCTATGAACATTGGGGTGCATAGGTTCTTTTGTATTGGTGTTTTGGGATTCTTAGGGTATAGTCCCAGCAGGGGAATCACGGGATCAAAAGGCAGTTCCATTTTCAGCTTTTTGAGGAAATTCCACACTGCTTTCCACAGTGGCTGCACCAGTCTGCATTCCCACCAACAGTGGACTAGGGTTCCCTTTTCTCCACAGCCTCGCCAGCACCTGTTGTTTGTGGATCTGTTTATGATGGCCATTCTGACTGGTATGAGGTGGTACCTCATGGTGGTTTGGATCTCCATTTCTCTGATGGCTAGTGATGCTGAACATCCTTTCAAATGTCTCTGGGCCCTCTGTATCTCCTCCTTGGAAAAGCGTCTGCCCAGGTCTTTGGCCCATTTTTCATTGGATCATTTGTCTTCTTGGAGTGGAGTCGAGTGACTTCTTTATATATCTTGGAGATCAAACCTCTATCTGATGTATCATTAGCGAATATATTTTCCCATACGGTTGGCTCCCTTTTCATTTTGCTGATGTTTTCTTTAGCCGTGCAGAAGCTTCTTATTTTGATGAGGTCCCACCTGTTTATTCTATCCTTTATGTCCCTTGCTTTAGGAGACTTATCAGTGAAAAAATTGCTGCGTGGGATATCTGAGAGTTTCCTGCCAATGTTCTCCTCTAGGACTTTGATGGTGTTGCGACTTATATTTAAGTCTCTTATCCATCTTGAGTTTATTTTTGTGTATGGTGTCAGCTGATGATCCAATTTCAATTTTTTGCATGTAGCCATCCAGCTCTCCCAATACCATTTGTTGAAGAGGCTATTATTACTCCACTTTATGCTTCTGCCCCCTTTGTCAAATATTAGATGCCCATATAGACCTGGGCTTATGTCTGGGCTTTCTATTCTGTTCCACTGGTCTATGGATCTGTTCTTGTGCCAGTACCAGATGGTTTTGAGTATAGTGGCTTTGTAGTACAGTTTGATGTCCAGTATTGTGATCCCTCCTACCTTGTGTTTCTTTCTCAAAATTGCTTTGGCTATTCGGGGTCGTTTATGGTTCCAGATAAATTTTTGAAATGTCTGTTCTATTTCTGTGAAATATGTCATTGATATCTTAATAAGGATTGCATTGAATCTATAAATTGCTTTGGGTAGTATGGACATTTTGATGATATTAATTCTTCCAATCCATGAGCACGGTATATGCTTCCATTTATTTGTGTCTTCCTTAATTTCTTTCTTCAATGTTGTATACTTTTCTGCATACAGGTCTTTTACCCCTTTGGTTAAATTTATTACTAGGTACTTTACTTTTATTCTTGCTATATCGAATGGTATTTTTTTTCTGATTTCTTCTTCTTCTATTGTATTGCTGGTGTACAAAAATGCCTTTGATTTCTGAATGTTGACTTTGTATCCTGCTGTTTTGCCAAATTCACTTATTAGGTTGAGGAGTTTTTTGGTAGAGTCTACAGGGTTCTCTATGTACACTATCATGCCATCTGCAAACAATGATAGCTTTACTTTCTCCTTTCCTATTTGGATGCCTTTTATTTCTTTTTCTTGTCTGACCGCTGTGGCTAGGACTTCCAATACATTGTAGAAAAGAAGCGGTGAAAGTGGACATTCTTGTCGTGTTCCCGATCTTAGTGGGAAAGATTTCAGTTTTCGCCTGTTGGGTATGATGTTGGCTGTAGGTTTTTCATATATGGCCTTTATTACATTGAGGAATGCCCCATTTATTCTCATTTTGATGAGTGTTTTGATCATAAATGGGTGCTGTACCTTATCAAATGCTTTTTCTGCATCTATTGAGATGATCATGTGGTTTTTGTCTTGTCTTTTATTTATATGATGTATTACGTTTATTGACTTGCGTATATTGAACCATCCCTGCATCCCTGGGATGAATCCCACTTGATCGTGGTGGATAATCTTTTTAATGTATTGCTGGATGCAGTTTGCCAATATTTTGTTGAGGATTTTAGCATCTATGTTCATCAGTGAAATAGGCCTGTAGTTTTCTTTCTTTGTAGGGTCTTTATCTGGTCTTGGGATCAGGGTGATGCTGGCCTCATAGAAAGAGTCTGGGAGTCTTCCTTCCTCTTGGATTTTTTGGAATAGTCTGAGAAGGACAGGGGTTAGCTCTTCCTTAAATGTTTTGTAAAATTCTCCTGTGAAACCGTCCGGCCCTGGGCTTTTGCTGGGAGTTTCTTGATGACTGCTTCAATTTCCCCAGCTGTTATCGGTCTGTTCAAACTTTCTGTTTCTTCTTCCTTCAGTGTTGGAAGATTATACTTTTCTAAAAATTTGTCCATTTCATCCAGGTTTTCAAATTTCTTGGCATATAACTGTTCATAGTAGTTTCTGACAATCCTTTGTATTTCTGTCGTATCAGTTGTTATTTCTCCGCTTTCATTTTTTAAATTAATTATTTATTTCAAATACATTTGGCTCTGCCTTCCCCCCACCACATCCCCCTGGCCCCCTCCCTCCTCTCCCTCCCTCAATCTTTCTCCACGTTGTCTCTTTCATTTCTGATATTATTTATTTGTGTCCTCTCCCTTTTTTTCTTGATGAGTCTGCTTAAAGGCTTGTCGATTTTCTTCATCTTTTCAAAGAACAAGCTCCTGCATTGGTTGATCCTTTGAACTGTTCTTTTCATCTCTATGTCAGTCATTTATGCTCTAATCTTGATTATTTCCTTCCTTCTACTTGCTCTGGGATTTATTTGTTGTTTCTCCAGTTCTTGAAGTTGTAGTGTTAGGTCTTTTGTTAAAATGTTTCTCTCTTTTTTAGGTAAGCCTGTATTGCTATGAACTTCTCTCTCAAGACTGCTTTTGCTGTGTCCCATAGGTTTTGAACTGTTGTTTGTTCATTTTCATTTGTTTTCAGAAACTTTTTTATTTCTTCTCTTATCTCATTATTGACCCAGTCATTGTTTAATAGTCTACTTGTTCAGTCTCCATGAGTTTCCAAGTGTTTGAGGTTTCCCTTTGAGGTTGATTTCTCCTTTCAAGCTCTTATGGTCCTATAAAAAGATTGGTCTTATTTCAATTTTCCTGAATTTGCAGAGGCTTGCTTTGTGTCCTATCATATGGTCTATTTTTGAAAAACTGCCATGAGCATTTGAAAAGAATGTGTATTTTTCTTCTTTGGGATGGAAGGTTCTATACATGTCAGTTAAGTCTATTTGATTCAGTGCATCATTCAGCTCCACAATATCTTTATTAATGTTTTGTTGGAAGACCTGTCCATTTTTGACAGTGGGGTGTTGAAATCCCCTACTATCAGTGTGTTGCTGTCTATATCTTTTTTGAAGTCATCCAACAATTTCCTTATATACTTCGGGGCTCCTATATTGGGAGCATATAAGTTTACAATGTTGATGTCTTCTTGACAGATTCTTCCTTTAAGTATTATAAAGTGCCCCTCTGGGTCTCTCTTTATGGCCTTTCTTTTAAAATCTATTTTTTCTGATACAAGTATGGCAACCCCTGCTTTTTTCTCTTGCCCATTTGCTTGGAATATTTTTTTCCATCCCTTTACTCTCAATCTGTGTAGGTATCTGGCTCTGAGGTGGGTCCCTTGTAGGCAGCATATGTGGGGGTCATGTTTTCTTATCCATTCAGCTATCCTGTGTCTTTTGATTGGGGCATTTCGTCCATTTACATTGAGAGTTATTACTGATAGAAACCTATTCATTTTTTCTCTTTCTACCTGTGTTTTCCTCTTTCTCACTCTTTTCCTTCATCTTCTTAAATCAGTCCCTTTAGCATATCTTGCAGTGCTGGTTTGGTAGAGATGTTTTCTTTTAGCCTTCTCTTGTCTGGGAAACTTCTTATTTCCCCTTCCATTTTAATTGAGAGCCTTGCTGGGTAGAGCAGCCTTGGTTGTAGGCCCTTGCTTTTCATGACTTGGAATATTTGTTACCATTCCCTTCTGGCTTGTAGTGTTTCTGTTGAGAAGTCAGCTCCTAGCCGAATAGGGGCCCCCATGTGTTACTTTCTCCTTCTCCCTTGCTGCCTTGAGGATTCTCTCTTTGTCTTTGATAGCTGCCATTTTAATGATGATGTGTCTTGGTGTGGACCTCCTTGTGTCCCTCTTGAGTGTGGTCCTCTGTGCCTCCTGGATCCGTGAGACCCTTTTTCTCCTCAAATTAGGGAAATTTTCCATCATTACTTTTTCGAGGAGGTTCTCTATCCCTAGCTCCTCTTCTTCTCCTTCTGGTATCCCTATTATATGGATATTATTGCGTTTCAGATTGTCCTGCATTTCCCTAAATGGCTCTTCATTCTTTTTGAGTCTTTTTTCCATTCTTGTTCTTTCTGGGAGCCTTTTTCTACCTTATCCTCCATCTCACTGATTCGATCCTTGGCTTCATCCAGCCTGCTTTGGATTCCTTCTACTGTGTTCTTCACTTCAGAAATGGTATTCTTCATATCCTCTTGTGTCTTCTTGATAGTTTCTATGTCCTTTTCCAGGCTGATATAGTTTGCTGTAAGATCCTGATAGTTTCTCTGCAGTTTCTCATAGTTCTCTTTGAGCTGGCTGAGCTCATTGAGCTTCCTTAGCACCATTGTTTTGCATTCAATATCTGATAGTTCCCTTGCCTCTATTTCATTTAGCTCTCTCTGTGGGGAGTCCCCTTTTCCACTCATTTGGGGGGAACTTCTTTTTCTTCCCATTTTTGTGAGAGTCTGTTAAGTTATTTATTTAGTTATTTATTTATTTATTTTTGCTTCTGCTTCAATTGGGCCATCTAGATTTCCTGACTCTATGGATTAAACTTCTATGGTAGTAGGCAGGTCTTTATTTATTTTTTTATTTATTCCTTTACTTTTCTTTCTGGGCCTGCCTCTGATGATGTTCCGTTGTTGACCGTATATGGCCTTGGGTCGTTTTATTGAGCCTTCCAGGAGTCTACTGTCTGTGTCTGACTCCTGCTTTGGGCAGCTGTGTGACCCCCTTCTGGCCAGGGATCCACTCTTTCTGTGGATCGCTCTGCACTCTCACGCCAGCTTCTTGATCGCGCTCCCCGCCTGGCAGGATCCCCCACCCGCCTGGGCTCGTGCATGTTTTCCCCAGCTCAGGGGGCTTCTGTGCGATCTCGCATACTCCTCTAGCCCCCCAGGCCGGCGGGCACCGTGCACTGGTCCGTTTATTGCCTTGTATTGCGTGCTTTCCCTGCTTTTGGCTCTTTGGATGTGTTGCCTGCCCTCACCAAATGGAGACTATGGACATGGGAGGAAGTCAGGTCCAGGATTCTCCGGTTAATCGGGTCTCCAGTCTCTCCTCCAGGGACTCTGGGCAGTTCTGTGACCCCTTCGGCCCAGGATCCACTATTTCTGAGGCCTGCTCTGCACTCGCGGGCCCGGGTGGGTCGATTTACACCTGTCCTCGCGGATCTGCGCACTCCCTCGCACACCCCATCGGTGCCAACCTGTGGGAGGCCTTGCCAGCCCGCGTGATCTCTCGCCAGCCCGTGCAGGTCCACACACACACTTGCCAACCCTCGCCGGTCACTTGTCGCAAGTGTGCGCGCCTGCACTGGGTGGTTTTGGGCTCTCTATTTTGTGATTTTTGGCTTTTGGCTCTTTGGAGGTGTGTCCTTTTCCCGCACAATGGAGACTAGGGAAAGGAGAAGGAGTCGGGACTCCCTGGTTCCTCCTCCCGTTCTTTCCCCAACGCCTCCGTCTCCAGTCTCTCCTCAAGGCTCTCCCAGCTGCACTTAGCCCCCCAGCTCACACGCCCACAAGCTGTGTGCTGAGCGCACAAAAGGCAGATTAATTCATTCCCTTATGCCTGAGCGAGATGGTAGCTGCAGAGTGGGAGGTGCGTTATCACCCGGGCTCCACCTGTCGCCGTGTCAGTTCTCTTCACAAAGTTTTCCTCACCAATCTTTTCCCAGGCACCAGCCCACCCTGCCGCCGCCACTACCCAGTCAGAAATGTTTCTTATTATTTTATATTGTGTTGAATATTTGACTTTAACACTTTTCTACATACAAAACACAAGTATCTTAAAGGTTCTTCATAACTGCATTAAAGAAGAATTTAGTATGCCATAAGTACTTCTTAAAGATCTGACTTTTGACACTAGTATCCATGTGTTGGTTAGTTTTCTTATGAGACCCATGATGGGAACAGTTCAAGATTAATTTGAGAAAAAGAAAAGAAAGAAATGAGATTGTCAGGTTCTGTTAAATTGTTACATGGATCTTGCTTAAGTTTTTGTTCATTAATTTATATCCACCCAATTACATAAAGCAAATTTGGAGGAAACACTGAAAAAAAGAAGAGGTTGTATGGAGCCAGATAAAAATCTGAGTTAACAAACCTCTACCCATACCTATGCTCAGGAGGTCACATTTTCCCTTGGAAGGGTGTGCACCACCTTCTCCCACCAAACATAATATACAATTCCCTCACCCCATTCCACAAATTATATAAATCCTCAGGACAAAGAGACCATTCCTATGCCTTTCTCACCCACCTGAGCTAGGCCCATTCTCTTCTCTGAGAATGTATTACTAATAAAACCTTGCTTGCATGCTAACCAACTTGCTCATCTTTCTTTACTGCACTGGCAAGCAGAATGAGCATCCCACAACAGGTAAGGAGTTTGTAATTCAGGAAAAAAGTAGGCAAGGGTTTTGGAATTCAGGGAAAAGGTTAATCAGATAAAAGCTGAAGTCTGGGGTTTTTCTAGCATCCTTTCATTTGTTGACCAGTGATTCTTTACCTGTGTCCTGGGCTTGGACATCTCTCCCTGGAGCACAATGGCTCAGATCCCATCTTGATTGCTTGCAGTCTTCCTGGGCACAAAGCTCCAATTGCTTGTGGTCTCCTGGAGTCAAGGTGGGGGTCATACTTTCAGTTCCTGAAACAATAGCTTTTTACATGAATTAATTACTAAACTTATTAACTATAACAAAATTTTCTAACTCTTGAGTTCCCCTATCAAAAATATTGTTTTGTTGATAACAATAGTATGTAAGCACTTTCCTGTTACCAACGTAAGAAACATTTAGTCCTGTAGATAACTTTTTTTAATTTTTTTTGAGACAAACTGATGAACAAATTGCTTGGTAGCAATATCTCATTGAATTGAGAAATATTCCAGGGAATGGCAGTTTAGCACCTTATTTTATACATTAGAATCAAAAGAGGAGCCATCAGGGGGTTATATGAAGTCCATTGGTGATAGATTAGGGGAGAAAGCAAAGTGGGGAAAACACTGGGACTGGATAAAACGTAAACTGTTAGACACATACTACTTTTACACTTTACATTGGGTATAGGATAGTTAACAGTGAACAATTAACACCATAACAATAACAATGAGTGGATTTGTTGTTTCCTCATAGGTGCGGTGGTTGTATATGAGGGGTTCAGAAAAAGGGAAGTTACCTTCACATTCCAGGGGGTATGTTGTCTTAGATGTAAAAAGACAGTAAAAAGCTTCCATTAAGGTAAAGATTGACCTTTGTTAGGGAAAAACACCGGCCTAGAACATGACTACCCTCTGTGAACTCTTTTTAGTTAATAAGATTTAATTTCAGAACATCCTTCCTGGTTACTTTAGGTCTCGGAGTTTGTAAGGCTACCTTGCAGGCCTCCCCTAAGTTTGTCAGGTTAACATGTGACCTCTTTTCTTCCACATCCATGAGTTCTTTTTCTTTTTTGCTTAATTCCCACACCCCTAAACTCCCCACTCCCCTAGAGTATCAGTCTGCTCTCTATCTATGTGTCTGTCTCTATTTTGTTTGTTAGTTCAGTTTGTTTATGATATTCTACATATAAGTGAAATCATATGATATTTGTCTTTCTTTGACTGGTTTATTTCACTTAGCATAACGTTCTCCAGGTCTAGCCATGCTGTCACACAGGGTAAAATTTTCTTCTTTTTTTAGTCAAGCAGTGTTCCATTGTATAAATATGCCATATTATTCATTCACCTATTTGTTAGATAGAAGTTTAGGAGAAGGAGGAGGGGTGGGAGGGGGTCCATAGTACTTGCAGGAAAAGCTCATACATAACTTTGATTAACTGCCTCTGGCCACGTATCTGTTTTTAACAGGATAACTAAAGGTGGTCTCAAGCAGGAAAAAAAATCTGAGTTAACAGACTTCCACCTCTGCCTATGCTGAAGAGGTCAAATCCTCCCGTATTGGAGTATGAACCACCTTCTCCCACCAAGTCCATATATAATTCCCTCACCCCACCCCACAAATTATGTAAGTCCTCAGGACAAAAAGAACAAATGTCTATGACTTTCTCACTGGCTTCAGCTAGGCCTATTCTCTCCCATGAGAACGTATCACTAATAAACTTTGCTTACATATTAATAGGCTTGCTGATCTGTAATTCTTTACTGCATTGGCAAGAGAACCAAGCCTCCCGCAACATAACGATGGACACTTGGGCTGCTTCCATATCTTGGTGATTGTAAATAACACTGCAATGAACATAGGAGTGCTTATGTTCTTTCAAATTGGTGTTTCAGGTTTCTTCAGATAAGTTTCCAGAAGTGAAATTTGAGTCATCAGGCAGCTCCATTTTCACTTTTTAAAAGATTTTTAAAAATGATTTTATTTTTATAGAGATAGGAAGGGAGGGAGAAAGAAATGGAGAGAAACATTAATGCGCAAGAGATACATTGACTAGTTGACTCTCTCATGCCCCTATCTGGGGACCTGGCCTGAAACCCAGGCATGTGCTCTAACTGTGAATCAAACCAGAGACCTTTCAGTTGTCAGGCCAGTGCTCCATCAATCCACTGAGCCACACCAGCCAGGGCCATTTTCAATTTTTTGAGGTATCTCCATAATGCTTTCCACAGTGGCTGCACCAATCTGCACTGCCATCAATGGTACAAGAGGGTTCCCCTTTCTCCACACCCTCGTTACCACTGGTTTGTTTTACTGATGATAGCCATTCTGACTGGTGTGAAGTGATAGCTCACTGTGGTTTTAATTTGCATTTCTCTTATGATTAGTGACGTTGAGCATCTTTTCATATGTCTGTTTGCCATCTGTATTTCCTCCTTGGAGAAGTGTCTATTCAGGTCCTCTGCCCATTTTTTAATCAGATTGTTTGTTTTCTTGGTGTTGGGTTTTATAAGTTCTTTATAGATTTTTTGATATTAAACCCCTTATCAGATGTATCAGTGAAAATGTTCTCCCATTCCATGGGTTGTCTTTAATCCATTTTGAATGTATTCTTGTGTGTGGCTTACGAAGGTAGTCTAGTTTCATTTTTCTGCATGTATCTGTCCAATTTTCCCAAAACCATTTATTGAATAAACTATCTTTAGTATTGTATGTGCTTGCTTTCTCTGTCAAATATTAATTGACTATAAATGTGTGGGTTTATTTCTGGGTTCTCTATTCTGTTCCATTGGTCTATGTGTCTGTTTTTATGCCAGTACCATGCTGTTTTGATTACCATGGCCTTATAGTATAGTTTGATATTAGGCAGCATGACTCCTCCAATTTTGTTGTTCTTTCTCTAGATTGCTGTTGCTATGTGAGGCCTTTTGTGGTTCCCTATACATTTTTGAAATGTTTGGTCTAGTTCTGTGAAATATGTCATTGGTATCTTGATAGAAATTGTGTTGAATCTATAGATTGCTTCTTGGTAGCATGGACATTTTTATGATGTTAACTGTCCCATCCTTGAACTTGGTGTGTGCTTCCATTTATTTGTATCTTTTTTAATTTCTTTCTTCAGTGTCTTATAATTTTCTGAGTACCAGTCTTTTATATCCTTGGTTAGCTTTATTCCTAGGTATTTTATTCTTTTTGAAGCAATTAGGAATGGGATTGTTTTCTTAATTTCCCTTTCTGTTCATTCATTAGTATATAAAATGCAATTGATTTCTGGATATTAATTTTGTATCCTGCTACTTTAGTAAATTAATTTATCAGTTCTAGTAGTTTCTTAGTGGAATCTTTAAGGTTCTCTATACACAGTATCATGTCATCTGCAAATGGAGATAGTTTTACTCTTTCCTTTACAATTTGATACCTTTTATTTCTTCTTCTTGTCTGATTGTTATGTCTAGGACTTCCAGTACTATGTTGAATAAGATAGGTGAAAGCAGACATCCCTGTTTGCTCCCAATCTTAAGCGGAACGCTTTTGGTTTTTGTCCATCAAGTATAATGCCGGCGGTGGGTTTGTCATATATGGCCTTTATTATATTTAGGTATGTTTCTCTAGTCCCACTTTGCTGAGAGTTTTTATCATAAATGGGTGCTGGATTTTATCAAATGCTTTTTCTGCATCTATTAAAATGATTGTGTGATTTTTATCCTTCATTTTTTATATGGTGTATCACATTTATTGATTTGCAAATGTTGTATAAACCTTGCATTCCCAGAATAAATCCCACTTGATCATGGTGTATGATCTTTTTGATGTACTGCTGTGTTGGGGACCACTTTGTGTGATATCAGGAATTGTAGCCCCGCGTGAGCTAGGCCCCACCTATAAACCTCGACTGGAAAGCCAGGAATGCTGGGAGACGCATGAACTGATATTAACACCAAGGGTTCCCTGAGAAATCTGGCCTAAAGAATGCAATATAATTACCGGAAGCTTGCCCTGGCTCACACTGCCCTGATAAGGAAAAACCAGGTGTTTTACTTCCAGTACAGAGATAATTCCTGAGCCCTGAAACTGTGCCTTAATGAGCATCTGGCACCAACTTGTCTGACAGACCTTTATTTAAGACAAACCTCTGTATTTATTCAATTTATTACCTACACCCTTTTTGATATAGATTGATAGACTTTGTATGCATGATGTATACCCCTGCACACATTTTGTTCTCAATAAAAGCCACTTCAAGTGAAGGGCTCGGGGCATTCTCCACTAGAGGGAATTGCTGCCCTCTCTCCTGACAGGCAAATCATGTCTGGTACAATTTAATTCTTCATCTGTGGTGACCAGGAAGACTCTGGCGGACAGAGCCTCACTCATTGCTATATTTGGTTTGCTAATATTTTGTTGAGGATTTTAGCATTTGTGTTCATCAGGGATAATGGCATATAATTTTCTTTTTTTGTAGTATATCCGGTTTTTGGAATTAGGATAGTACTGGCCTTGTAAAATGTGTTTGGGAGCCTTCCTTCCTCTTGAATTTTATGAAATAGTTTGAGAAGGAGAGGTGTTCTTGGAATGGTTGGTAAAATTCACCTGTGAAGCCATCTGGGCCAGAGCTTTTGTTCGTTGGGAGTTTTTTTATTACTGCTTCAATTTCATTAGGTGTAATCTGTCTATTGTGATTCTCTGATTCTTCCTGATTTATTTTTGGAAGATTGTATGTTTCTATGAATTTATTCATTTTGTCCAGGTTGTCCAATTTGTTGGCACATAGTTGTTCATAATATTTTCTTACTATACTTTGTGTTTCTTTGGTGACAGTTGTTATTTCTCCTCTTTCATTTATGAATTTATTTAAGTCCTCTTTTTTTTCTTGATGAGTCTGGTTAAAGATTTGTCAATCTTTTTATCTTTCAAAGAACCAGCTCTTGGATTCATTGATCTTTTGTATTTTTTTAGACTCTATTTCATTTATTTCTCTTCTGACCTTTATAATATCCTTCCTTCTACTCACTTCGGGCTTTGTTTGTTAATCTTTTTTCAAGTTCCTTTAAGTGTAAAGACAGACTGTTTATTTGAGTTTTTGCTTGTTTCTTGAGATAAGCCTGTAATGCTATGAATTTCCCTCTTAGGATTGCTTTTTCTGCTTCCCACAGATTTTGAGTATTCTCGTTTTCATTTGTTTCAAGGTACCTTTTGATTTCTTCCTTGATCTCGTTGTTGATCCATTCATTATTTAATAACATGTTATGTAGTTTCTGTGTTTTTGTGTATTTTTCAGTTTTCTTCTTGTTATTGATTTCTAGTTTCATACTATTATGGTCAGAGAAGATACTTGATACGATTTCAATCTTCTTACATTTATTAAGACTTGTTTTGTGTTCTAATGTTTGGTCTGTCCTGGAAAACATTCCATGTGCACTTGAAAAGAATTAATATTTTCCCATTTTGAAGTGAAATGCTCTGAAGATATCAGTTAAATCCATTTGATCTAATATGTCACTTAAGGCTGCTCTTTCCTTGTTAATTTTCTGTCTGGAATATCTATCCATTGAAGTCAATGGGGTGTTAAAATCTCCTGCTGTGACTGTATTTCTGTTTATCTCTCCCCTATGTCCATCAAGATTTTCTTTACATATTTAGGTGCTCCTATATTTGGTGCATAAATGTTTATTAGGGTTGTATCCACTTGTTGAATTGCTCCCTTTATCGTTATGAAGTGTCCTTCTTTGTCTCTTACTACAGTCTTTGTTTTAAAGTCTGCTTTGTCAAGTATAAGTATTGCTACCCCAGCTTTTTTCCCCTTTCCATTTGCATGAAATGTCTTTTTCTAACCCTTTTCTTTTAGTCTGTGTATCTTTTGTTCTGAGGTAGGCCTCTTAGACACAGCATATATATGGGTCTTGTTTTCTTATCCACTCAGGTACCTTATGTCTTTTGATTGGAGCATTTAAGCCATTTACACTTTAATGTGATTTTGATAGTTACATGTTTATTGCCATTTTATTTTTTAACTATTTTCTTCTATTTTTTCTTCTTGTTCTTAAAGCAAGCCCTTTAACATGTTTTTGCAATACTTATTTGGTGTTAACAAACTCCTTTAGCTTTTTCTGGTCTGGGAAGCTCTTTATCTCTCTTTCAATTTTAAATGATAGCATTTCTAGGTAAAGTAGCTGTGGTTGTAGATCCTTGCTTTTCAACACCTTGAATATTTCACGCCACTCTCTTCTGGCCTGAAATGTTTCTGTTGAGAAATCAGATGACAGTCTAATGGGAGCCCCCTTGTAGATAAGTTTTTTTTTAAACAATTTAAGAAGACATTTCAGTGAGAAATCAACAGCTTAGAAATCAATACAGTAAATGTTTTTGAATTGTATTTAAAACTGCTTAATATGCAAATAAGTGTGACAAAATGGCTTACATATCTGGATGTCAAGCCTCAAACAACCCTTAAGCCTTTTAAAACACAAGTGGGAATCTCAAAAGTGACACTTTCCACTCCCCCAAACAGTGCAAAGATGTCAAAATAATATTCTGCTTTAGGACTACAAACACTCCATAGTGTCTGTTATTTACATAATCAAGCTTTAACATTATAGAGAGATTGCCAAGTTGAAGCAGATAACTGGCCAATTATATGGGATTAGTGTTAGTAGCAGTGAGAATTTATTGCATCAATAATTGTCACCCAATCTTGGTAGATTGTATGTTTTAAAGAATTTATCCATTTTTCTAGGTTATCCAACTTTTTAGCGTATAATTGTTTGCAATAGTCCTTATGATCCTTTTTACTTCTGAGAAGGCCATTGCAATATTTTCTCTTTCATTTCTGATTTTGAGTCTTCTCTTTTTTAGTTGTTTAATCTAGCTAAGTGTTTATTAATTTTATCTTATTAACAAACCAATTCTCGATTTTGTTTTTTTCTGTCATTTTTCTATTCTCTATTTTATTTTTCTACTCTAACCTTTAATATTTATTTATGTGCTTACTTTGGGCTTAGATTATTTTTATTTTTTAACTCCTTAAGGTTTAAATTTAGAGTGTTTATTCGAAATCATTCTGTTTTAAGGAGAGATAAGTCACTATTAACTTCACTTTTAGAATGTGGTTTTGCTGCATCCCATACATTTTGGTAGTTGTATTTTGAAAAGAAATAGAAAGTCTGAACAGACCAATAATAAATAAGGAGACTGAATCAGTAATCACAATCCTCCCAACAATGCTTCAGAGGTGAACTCTATGAAGTATTCAAAGAAGAATTAATACAAATCCTTCTTAACTCATTCTAAAAAACAGAAGGGGGAACATTTCTAAACTCATTTTATAAGGCTGGCATCTCCCTGACACCAAAGCCAGACAGACATCACAGAATAAGGAAACTGCAAGTCAATATCTCTGATGAACATAGATGTAAAAGTCCTCAATAAAATACTACTAGTAAGCAAAATTCAATAGCACAGTAAAAAGATTATATAACATGACCAAACTGGTTTTATTCCTGGCATGCAAGGGTGGCTCAACATATGCAGATCAATCAATGTCATACACCACATTAACAGAATAAAATAAAAAAACCATATGATTATCTCAATAGATGCAGCAAAAAACATTTGACAAAATTCAACATCCATTTATGATAAAAACTCTCAACACAATAAGTGTAAAAGGAATGTACCCCAACACAGTGAAGGCCAGGTATTAAAAATTCACAGCTAACATAATCAATGTGGAAAGACAAAAAGTTTTCCAAGATCTGGTACCAGTTAAAGATGTCCACTTTGATCACTTCTATTCAATGGAGTACTGGAAGTGCTAGCCAGAAGAATTAGACAAGAAAAAAAAAAGAAATTAAAGGCATTTAAATGAAAAAGTTAGAAGTAAAATTATATCTGTGTGCAGAAGACATGATCATAGAAGTAGAAAACCCTAAAGACTAAAAAAAAAAAAAAATCTGTTAAAACTAATAAATAAGTTCAATAAAGTTTCAGGATACAAAATCAATATCTAAAAATCAATGACATTTCTATAAATAAGAATGAAGTATCTAAAAAGGAAACTAAGATATCAATCTTATTTACAATAACAAAAAAACATAAAATGCTTAGGCACAAATTTAACTCAAGTGATAAGACTTGTACACTGAAAATTATAAAACACTAATAAAGGAAATTGAAGAAGACAGATAAATCGAAAGATATACCATGTCTAAGGATTGAAAAAAAAACTATTATTAAACTATCCATATTTTCATAAGTCATCTACAGATTCAATGCTATTCCTATCAAAATCTTAATGGCATTATTTACAGAAATAGGAAAAATGCTAAAATTTGTATGAAGCTCCAAGAGACCCTAAATAACCCAAGCAATGTTGAGCAAGAAGAACAAAGCTGGAGACATTACATTTCCTAATTTAAAGGTATATTACAAAGCTACAAAATTCAAAACAGTATACTACTGGCATAAAAGCAAACACACAGACAGCTAGAACAGAACAGAAATCCATAAAAACAAATCCACAAATTTATAGTCAACCAATCTTCTACAAGAGTGCTAAGAGCACACAGCAGGGAAAGGATAGTCTCTTCATTAAATGATGTTGGGAAAACTGGATATTTGCATATAAAAGAATGAAATTGGACCCTTACCTTATGCCATACACAAAAAATCAACTAAAATGGATTAGAATTAAACATAAGACCTAAAGTCATAATACTTCTAGAAGAAAACATAGGAAGGAAGCTTTTTGACATTGGTCTTGGCAATATTTTTTTTTTAATATAACACCAAAGCCCAGACAACAAAAGCAAAAATAGACAAGTCAAACTGCATCAAACTAAAAATTTTCTGCACATAAAAAGGAGCAATCAACAGAGTGAAAAGGTAACCTACAGGATGGGAGAGAATATTTGCAAACCACATCTCTGACAAGGGATTAATATCCAAAACATAAAGAACTCATACTACTTTATAGCAAATTTTAAAAACTCACAAATAATCTGATTAAAAAGTGGGCAAAGGAAATGAGTAGACATTTCTCAAATAAAGACATACAAATGTCCAACAGGCATATGAAAGGTAATCAACATCGCTAATCATCAGGAATATGTAAATCAAAACCATGATGAGATATCACCTCACACCTGTTAAGATGGCTATTAACAAAAAGACAAGGGATAACAATTGTTGGCAAGGATATGGCGAAAAGGGAACATGAACACTGTTGGTGGGAATGTGAGTAGATACAGCCATTATGAAAAAAAAATACTGAGTTCTCTCAAAAAATTAAAAACAGCCCTAGCTGGCATGGCTCAGTGGATTGAGTGCCAGTCTGCGAACCAAAGGGTCGCTGATTCAATTCCCAGTGTAAGGCGCGTGCCTGGGTTGCAGGTCCCCAGCAGGGGGCACATGAGAGGCAACTGCACATTGATGTTTCTCTCCCTCTCTTCCTCCCTTCTTCCCTTCACTAAAAATAAATAAATAAAAAGTTTTTTAAAAATATGTTTTAAAAAATTAAAAATAGAGAACTATAGGATGTGGCAATCCCATTCCTCAGTATGTATTCAAAGGAAATCAAGTCAGGATCTGAAAGAGGTATTTGCACACCCATGTTCATTGCAGCATTATTCACAAGAGCCATAATACAGAAACAACCTGAATGTCCCTCAACAGAAGAAGAGAAAAAGAAAATGTGATACACACACACATGCACAGAAGAAATATTATTCAGTCTTAAGAAGAAAACGCTGCCATTTAGTACCACATGGATGAATTATGCTATGTGAAATAAGCTAGACAAAGAAAAACAGATACTGCATGTACTTATTTATTTTGTGGGGAAATTTTTTTAACTTTATTTTTATTGTTGACACTATTATGCATGATCTCATTTATATGTAGAGTCTAAAATAGACTGATTGAAGCAGAGAGTAGAATGGTGGTTTCCAGGGATCAGAAGGGAAGATAAGGAAATGGGGAAATGCTGGAAAAAGGGTACAAAGTTTCATTATGCAAGATAAATAAATTTTGATTATCTAATCTGGAGCATGGTGAGTATAGTTAACAATACTGTATTGCATACTTGAAAGTTTCTTAGAGGGTAGACCTGTCATCCCAAACACAGAAAAGGAGGGAGGAGGGAAGAAAATGGTAACTATGTGAGATAATGGATATATTAATAGTGTGATTGTGGTGATCATTTCACAATGCATACATGCATCAAAACATCACCTTGGCCATGTGGCTTGGTTGGTTGGAGTGTTGTCCTGTAAACCAAAAGTTGGCAGGTTTGATTTCTGGTCAGGGCACATACCTACATTGCTGGTTCGATCCCAGTCAGGGGTGAATACGGGAGTCAACCAATCAATATTTCTCTCTCACATCAATGGTTCTCTCCCCCCTTCTTCTCTCTCTAAAATCAAAAAACATACCCTCAGGTGAGGATTAAATTTTTTAAAATCATGCTGTACAGCTTAAGTATATATAATTTCTGCTTGTCAATTATATCTCAATAAAGGTGAAAAAAAGAAGAGCTCTCAGCCAGTGTTGAGGAAACAGAACAGAAAAGACTGAAGTACAAGATTCTGAGGCCACTTTGTGCTAGAAGTAAGCAGCCCTGCATATCTGGAGGGCCCGGAGGAGAGCACATTATTTGTATTCATAATGATGGATCTGAGTCATCAAGTAAACATTAAATATTCATTGATTACTCTCTGCTTAATAAAGGGATGTGAATAATACATATATTTTTTTAATTCAAAATGGTTATAAAATACAGAAAAGAGTTATGGTGTTTAAGAGGGAAATGTGGCCTTATAAAGAAAAATATCATTGTTTGTTAATAGTTCAATATGAGATCATTATTAAACTTTATATTTAGTTGGGATGTATTATCATTATTGTTGTTCTTCCAGTGATTCTCATTTGGAACAATTTTGTTGCATTTTTATGTACTTCTGGACCTAGCAGAACGTCATCAAATTACTAGTGATATAAAAACACACAAGAAAGTGCATGAGAAGAAACCCTGAAGTGAATCTTTTGATAACTTGAAAAATATCACCCTGTTTGTTAGTTTTTTAAAAAAAATCAATATCCACTCAAATGTTTTCCATTCTTCCTGAGATATAATTATTAATCCTTGTAGGTGGCCAATGAAAGTTTTTTCAGGCAATATTCTAAAAAGTATTTGGAATCTAGAATATTGGGTTTGCCAACCCTTAAAGGAAAATTTGAAATCTCTGAAACAACCCAAATTTAATACACAGAGGTGATTATTCAAAATATCTGAATATCCATGTTAGAAATTCCTTTATGTACATGTGGAACTGGTAATACACATCTAAAATATTAGGAAAAATTTCAACACGAATTTTGTAAAGGAATGAGTTGGCCTGTTGTATCCCAGTGGAGACCACTATGGTGAATTGAGGATGCAAACCTTGTTGTCTACATAGGTCAGATATGATTTTTCTGTAAAACATGTGAGTCAAATAAAGTGAATATACCTTTAGGCATTGAGATTGCCTCTCCAGGTACAAGATTACAGCTAGGAGAGAAAAAGGCAAGATGGGGCAATTCAAGTAAAATCAGGAAGATGATATGGAGATTTTCCCCCAATGAAACAGAATCCCCTCTCCAAAAAGCAGAAGCGAGGCTCTCCTCCCACCCCAGGCTTCATTGTTGAGAGTGTGTACTTCTGGTTTGTAGGCAAACTTTCTAAAGATCTACCTTTGAGTTTTCAGCCCAAAGTTTGTATGCACCACAGTTTTACACCTGCCTCTGCTGAAATATGGTATTTACTCCAAGACTATTATCTTCTTAGAAATAACCTCAAATTATAATTATCTGATGAAATGAGTTGATTACATGGTAATGATTGGTGGCTCTTTCAGGTAAAAAATTTGTGACTCTTTTGCAGAGCAAAAAGTCAAGAGAAGCTGGAATCATAAGTTCTGGGTTCTGTGACTTCCAGACTTTAGCATTTCAGCCTAATCCTTTTATCTCTTGTGACTCAGTTTCTGTAATTGTGAAATGCCCTGCATATTCCACACAGCTTAAGTGAGGTTCAAATACAAAATACATGAAAGCACTCGAAAATGTAATATTTTTAGCAAAAAAAAATTAGGTAAAGATTTATTGGGGGAAAAGCAGGGAAATAGCTGCCGTTTCATAAAAAACAGATGCTAATGATTTATATATACATTTTGTTTCTAAAGGTCATTGCATCATTGGTATGATGTCATATTTAATGCTTTATGTTGGCAAACTTCAAGACACCTTCATTTTAATGTCTTCAAGACATCATGTAGCCCCAGCTAGTGTGGCTCAGTTGATTGGGCATCATCCTGCAAACTGAAATGTCGCAGGTTCGATTCCTGGTCAGGACACATGCCTGGGTTCAGGTTCAATCTACGGTTGGGGGCACAAACGAAAAGCAGCCAATCGATGTTTCTCTTTCACATTGATGTTTTTCTCACTCTTTTTCCCCTCCACTCCCTCTCTTTAAAAAAAATCAAAAAAAATTTTTAAAAGACATCATGTTATCAAGCACCGGATCAGGTTCACAAGCTTAGTGACTGACTACTACCCCATGGAGAAGAAGAAAACCAGTTAGGGGAGCCTTTGGCTGAGGGAATTCACCTTGACAGGAGGCCACAGTACTATCAAATGAGCTCATATTTGAATGCAAAACAGAATTCTTGCAGACTTTATTATGTCTACCTCAGTTATAAAGCCCTCAGTAATCATCAACATTTAGGTTCACTTGTATAATCAGAGTGAAAATACAATACGATAATTAGAAACATGACCAGTTAATAAATAAATTTAAATCCTGAAGATTAAAAAGGGAACCACTGTAGTCAAAAGAGTAATCTCTGTGTCTCTGAGAAATCGTTATCAGACATTAGGGGTTTCATTGCTGGAGGATTAGATAAGAATGGAGGACGTGAAGGATTTTACCTGTAGTGAAGGTGTTGCTTACTTTGCTTCAAATTGAAATGTGAGATCATGATTCTGAAAAATTGCATGGCCTATAATTCTTCAAGTGTTGAGTCAAACAATATTAGAAGAAATGATTTCCTTGACATTAATCATTTTTCAAAGAAGGTGTTTATTACAGAACAAAAGAAAATATGAGCTACAGTATACCAATTAGAATATTAAAGGGATAAATGGGATATTCTTTAATTTCTGTTTAATAACAACATCTATCTGATCAGTTCAGAAGGAAAATAAATATTTACATTTGCTTTAGAAGGACTTGTTCCTTGATATTCTGAATTAAAAATTTATTGTTATAAAAAAGTGAACATTAAATATTACTATTTATACAAAACAAAACAGTAGCTAAAACACAGCTGACATGTAAGCCCTGGCTGGTGTAGCTCAGTTGGTTGGAGTGCTGTCTCATAAACCAAAAAGTTGGGGGTTTGATCCCCAGTTAGGGTGCATACTAGACTGCCAGTTCAATCCCCAATCGGGTGCAAATGGGAGGCAACCAATTGATGCTTCTCTCTTACATTGATGTTTCTCTCTCTTTCCCTTTCTCTCTCTCTAAAATCAATAAACATTAAAGAAAACACAGTTGACATGTAATAGAAGTAGTCATTCCACAAAATGGTAGGAAAGATTCTTTAGAATATCAGCCATTTACCTCAAGTACACATTTACCTGTTTGAGGTAGTAAGGGAAGAAAATAAGTATCAACTGCTTGATCACTGAGTACATTGTGTCCTGATTCTTGTCTGTGCATGCTCACATGAAATTATTTAGATTACTCATTATATTATAAATACCAGAACTCTCATGAAAACCTTTAGAGTACTTATTTTTCTACTGTAACTATAGACAAACTTCTCAAATAAGGACCTTCTTTAAACTTTGCATAGTACTTCAGATTTATACACCAACATATGATTTGGCTTAAAACAAAGATCTTTTGAATAATGCAAAATATAGGAATTAAACTGTCCCGTTAATACAAAATTTTGGATAATGGTGCAGGACTCACTTCTTCCTGTGTAAATTACAGTAAGAAAAAGATAATCTGGGAGAGATTCAAGATGGTTGTAGAGTAGGTTGAAGTCACACTCACTTCCTCCCAGAACCAGCCCAGAATTACAATTAATTATAGGACAATCCACCTAAACAACCAACTGAAGGCTAGCTGAACAGAAGTCTTATAACCAAAGATTTACAGAAGAAGTCACATCAAGAATGGAAGGAAGGGTGCTGATGAGAAAAAGGATGGCCCTGCCCCCACAGACGGCTGAGAATTTGAAGGGATATTTCACCTGCAAAGGTCCTCTGTGAGGAGTAGAGGGTCTCAACTCTACACTGGGCTCCCCAGCCCAGAGCACCAAAGATGAGAAGAGCCCACATAACATCCGGCTCTGAAAATTATCACGGATTTTGTTCACCAGCTAAAAAGGGGAGTCTGTTAAAAACTCAGGCGCCCTCTTAAAGGGCCAGTGCACTCTCATTCGCAACCACTAAGCATGGGCTCCAAGGGATGGTGTCTCAGAGTAGACTAGAGTTATATGAGGAGACACTGGGTTGTGTGGCTCCCAGGGAGAGAGCTGAATGGACAGCAGCCAGGGACCTGTGCTGAGTTACTTGCACACACAGAAGATTCCACCTTTATAGGTTGAGCACTTCTCTTCATACAGCATCAGCCTAGGGCAGTGATTTTCAACTGCTGTGCCACAAGAATTTTTAAAATATGCAACACCTGACTATTTAGTCAGGAATACTGACTTCTTTTTTGTTAGATTGTCAAATAAAATACAATGACAGCTAACACAAAATGGCCATCCCATATGAATGAATCAAAATTATACCTATTTTTGTAAGATTGTCAAAAATATATTCTTTGGTGTGCTACAAATTTTAGTAATTAGTTTATGTGTGCCAGGAGATGAAAAAAGTTGAAATATGCAAGCTTATGGAACTAAAATAGCACCGCCCTCTCAACTACCTGACTTCCTGACCTCCAAACCTCATGCTCTGCAGAGGTTTCAGCTGCCTGGGCCCAGAGTTTAGCGGTCTGGGAGAACTCAGGGGGAGACACAGATTGATTGAGTTGTGTGGCTCTAGGGTACTGGCCCTTCTTTCCATCTTCCTGTGACTGCAGAATGAAAGTTAGATTTTTCTTAAACTAACTATGCTATGGTTTTTATACTTA